>NC_044496.1:12656271-12728771 GCF_902362185.1 Chanos chanos
CTTAAGCTGGGGTTGTTAAAGAAATACCACAGTGAATAATGAAGAGGATTTTAAGTAGGTCATTGAACACTGTGAGTCCTGGACCTAAGCTCCCAAGGGAGGTCACTTAATTCAATCCAGTGTGAATACCTCTTAAGAGCTATTAGCAACTCTAAAAAGAGAACCAGGGCCAAAGACACAGGCTTTGGCCTCACCAGCCATACAAGCCTGGCCACACAAGACTACGCTCCGTCACATGCGGGTCAGGGGTCAAAGGCTGAGGGGGGGTCAAAGGTCAGGGTCAGGATGGGCCTCCTCCAAGATGCCGTGGGCGTGTCTTACCTCGCGGTTCCTCAGCTTGTTTGGCCAGTTTGCGAAGGGCAGCAGCGAATCCAGAGTGAGCGGACTGTGTGGCCGGGCTGCCATTAGGTACTATAGAGCCATTCAGGGGCGACGGGGTGAGGGGGCTGACGGTTGCCGTGGTGCGTGTCGCCGTGGAGATCATTCCTAAGGAAGGTGACTTAGGCTCATGGCTCATGCCTGTAAATAAAGAAAATGAAAAAATATATATAAGAGAAAGGTTTGGTTTTGTAAGTGGTAACTAGGGGGCGTGGCTGAATCACCAAGAATATATTTTCTCAGTCTATCAGTAACTGTTGAGTCATGCAGCGAATGGCCGCCTCATTTAAGTTTTACAGCCTCTGAACAACCGTGTGTTTTTTGAGGAAGTTATTGCTTAGAAGATGCTTACACATACACATGCAAGTACACACGCGCACAAACACACACACACGTACACATACATGTATGCATGTACGCACGCATGCACGCACGCACACACACACACAGGCGTGCTGGCTCCTAGTGACAGCTGTGGATAGGAGGTGTGGGAGGGGGGAAGGTCAAAGGTTATGCACAAGGTCAGGCTGGCAGGGCGTCTTAGTGGGGGTCGTCTCCGTGTCTGAGCCCGTCTGAGCAGACGCACACAGTTGCTTTGTTCTGACCACCAAAGGCTGCGACCACAGCCAGTCACCCTCCACTCCACAGCACACACACACTTCCTCATTATCATACAATCAGCTCCACAACACCAATCAGGAGACATTTCCTCCCACTACAGCCAGCAACATCTTCATCATTACTAAAATCACTGGAATCACATCCCTAGACCAGCCAGCAGACTCATAGAGGAGTTCTAATCATCACACACTTCTTCCTCATCACATATGATTCAGTTCCCACACTGAGAGCCCTCTTCCATATGGACTAATACAGTATGAATGGAGCCAAGCTGGAGCTCACATGCTGTCTGGAAACCATTCCATCAGCACAGGCAACGAGACAGACAAACTGTAGTGACATAGCTTCTGTTTCACATGTAATATATCTAGTAGTGAACAGAGGAGGGTATGAATGTTTAAGTCATTTTTAAGCTCCTTTTAATGCATAATTTTGAAATTGATATGGAACGGAGTACAACTGTGCTCTCCTGAGATTTTCTGTTAAGAGGTTCAGAGTTTCCACTCACACAGAATAACACTTCTTTTCAAATCCCTATCTCTGTACACACTGGAGAACAGGCACACACACACATACACACACTCATTCACACACATATATATATACACACGAACACTCACTCTCTCTCTCTCTCTCTCTCTCTCTCTCTCTCTCTCTTTCATACAAGTCTCTGCTGAGTGACCTGAGCTGATGTGTGGACATTTTCTGCTCGTCTTTTTTCGGAGAGGGATTTACGAGTGTTCTCTCTTTCTCTGTTGGACAGTGAAAGGGGACACCGTGATGACAGCTCTAGTGGAATCCCTGAGCAACATACACATGCTCTGAGACTAGCAACCATGGCAAACACATGCGCGACACACACACCCACACACACAAATATTCACACACACACACAAATATTCACACACACAAAGTGCAGGGTCATTATGGGGTGAATCGGCGAGCAGAGTTCGAGACGTCTCTAAGATGATGACTGTAGATTGATCTGCTTCATTTATAAATGAGTTCGCTTTGACCTAAATATAGACAAAGCCTGGAGGCTCAAAGCTCTAAAAAAAGAAGGAGAAGAAACACGTCTCCTTCATACAGTGTGCCGAACAGGGAGAGGTGTGAGGTCACTCACGGTGTGTGTGTGTGTGTGTGTCAGAGGTGTTTTCAGGACCCAAACATTTTTTTTTTCTGACACTGTGAAGATAACCTCCTCTTCACATTGTGCACTTCAGTTGAACCTCCCATAGCAATTAATAATGAAATTAACAAGGCCACTACTGCTGTGTGACTGCCAGACCCAACCCAATCCATACAAGTGACTCTTTCAATACTACATGGCTGCAACCGCGTACACACACACACACGCGTGCACACACACAGAGGTCTTTCAACTGGAGTGAAATATAACACCAGCTTTGAAAAAAACCCTATGAAAAAAATTCACACTTAAGACAGACTACCACGTAACATTTACACATTAAAGTTACCATGGCAAAATAGCTACACATCTAACAACCAGAAATGACAGAGCTAAGCAAGTAACTCTCTCGCTCTCAACTCAAACTATCGCTCATTCACATGAACAAACATACATCAAGTACTTACACGGCAGCACATTTTCATTCCACGTGGTTGTGACCACAGTTATAAACTGTTAGACACAACCTAAAAACTGTAACACACACTTTCACACAGTAAAACAGCACTTCAGCACAGCCGACCAAAACCAGACACCATTATAGCACAGACATAAACTAACTCGTACAAGAACGCACTCCTTAGAGACCATTTTAGTTTAGACAAGGGAACTTCTCAGAAGCTGCACAATTACCACACACATCACACAAATACATGTACACACAAAAACACTCCCTTGCCACACACTCACATACATACACAAAACCACATAGCCACGCTAAAGCCACAAACGCTCACATAATAACACAAGCGTGCGCGCACACACACGCATGCAAACACACACACGCACACACACGCGCACACACACACACACACACACACACACGTACGTACACACACACACACACACACACACACACACACACACGCACACGCACACGCACACACACACACTCCAGGGATGTGCCGGCAGTTCTCCAAACCCCCACCCCACCCCCCTCAGTGTGAGAGAAAAGAGGCGACCGCTTACTGCACAAAGGAGTGGAGCTGCCTCTGTCACCCATCGCTGCATCTTCCAGCAAGCCCAGCTTTTCCACACAGCCGGGGGAAACACCATTTTCTCTCTTTTCCCGTCTATCTCTCTCTCACTCTCTCTCTCTCTTGCTCTCGTTCTGTCGCTCCCTCTCACAAAGACCGTTTGGAGCTTATCTAACAAAGCAACACACCACACACTCTGGCTATCTCTCTCGCTCTTACTCTCTCTCCCTCTCTCACTCACTCGCTCACTTGCTCCCTCCCTCCCTCTTCTCTCTCTCTCTCTCTCTCTCTCTCTCTCTCTCTCGCCTAGTGAAAACAGAAATTCTCAGCCTAGCAGCTGCTGCAATGTCACATGACCCCCCCTCCCCCTCCCCCCTCCTCCTCCTCTTCCCCTCTCAACCTATAATTCCTCGGCCTTTCTGAGATAACAGAGGCATGCTCACACTGCCAGGGGCAGCCAAGGGGAGGGGAGGGGAGGGGAGAGAGGGAGGGAGAGGGAGAGAGAGAGAGAGAGAGAGAGAGAGAGAGAGAGAGAGAGAGAGAGAAAGGGAGGGAGTGAGGGAGAGAGAGAGAGAGAGAGAGAGAGAGAGAGAGAAAGAGGGGAAAGAGAGAGCGGGGGGGGGGGGTGCCCTGTATGTCAGCTGCCTCCTCCTCTACACTGCCTTGGTCACCACATTTGAACCCTGTCTCTGAGGAGGTACTGAAGGGCTTCTACAAAAATGTGTCATACACACAGTTGCCTTGCCACCTTTGTGCTCTCTCTCTCGGTCTCTCTCTCTCTCTCCTTTTCTTTCTTTCTTGCTCTCTAACTGTGGATAGATATAGCCTGAGGCAAAGGTGGAGGCTTGTTCTGGCGTGCACTACTAAGACCTTGCCCCGCAACAACCTCCCTCCCTCCCTCTCCTACTAACAGTGTTCCCACCCCACCCACCTCCCACACATACACACCACCAACTGTACTCAAGTATACACATGCAGAAACCATAGTATATAAATAAAACAGAGTAAACGTGTATACACAAACGCGTATACACAAAAACAGACAGAGAGAGGGAAAAGAGAGAGAGAGAGAGAGAGAGAGAGAGAATATAATGATTTAGCAAATCAGTCTAACACAGGAAGACCAGTAGAGCCTGAACAGCAGCCATGTTCAAATATGGCTTGTGATCAAACAAACCTACAGGGAAGAGAGATTATTAGAAAAGGGGCACTTTTAAACTGAAACCCTTCTGAAAGCCAGACACACAGATAAGAAGAGCCTGGTCTTGTGTTTAAGATTGAAGGGAAAGGGTTAAACTGAGAAAGCGTGACTCCTCTGCCTGCCCCCCCCCCCTCCCCGACCCCCCCTTGCAGTCGGTGCTGGGCGAGAATGACTTGTTTCTTTTACTCATTTCCTCCTTCCTTCACTCATGGTTCTCACAGAGAAAGAGAGAAAGAAAGAGAGAGAGAGAGAAAGAAAGAGAGAGAGAGAGAGAGAGAGAGAGAGAGAGAGAGAGAGAGAGAGAGAGAGAGAGAGAGAGAGAGAGAGAAAAGAAAGGGGGGGGGGGCGCGCGATTACCCAAGAGAACAGCAACACACCACCCGCAGTGTGCCAAGGGCCATCTCAACAACAGAGCTCTGTTCTGTGGCTGGCCACTGCCTGCTCCTGCAACTGTCACACACTGACAGAGCAGAACTCCCAGCCAGAGGCGGCTTTAGCCTGGCCTTTCAAACAGCACGAGGTTACCCCCCCCCCGGTTCTATTCCACTCATCAGTACTGCTCATCAAATACAACCAATTCCATGTAAAACAAACGTATCCGTGGAAACCCAGTCATCGCGCAGGACGATTTAGGTACAGTAAAGCCACTGGAATGTACAAATCAAAAAGGACACAGATTCTAATTTGGTGCTCGCGAAACTCATTTTAATCTATTAGAATGTCAATAAAGTAACCGTGACATATATAGCACCCTCTTGTGGTTCCAAGGCCCTTTTCTCTATCAGCTGGAACATGTTATTATTGTTCTGTACTCAGAGTGGTAGGACACAGGGATGAGGGTCGAGAGAGAGAGAGAGAGAGAGAGAGAGAGAGAGAGAGAGAGAGAGAGAGAGAGAGAGAGGAGCACTTGAAAAAGGAGAGCTTCATTATCCTTTAGAACATGGAATCTGGGCATGTTAGGAATTCACTCAATACACCAGGTTTTTGATGGAGAGATCGTTTGTCAGAGGAAATGAAGTGAAGCCGAGAGAGAAAGAGAGAGAGAGAGAGAGAGAGAGAGAGAGAGAGAGAGAGAGAGAGAGAGAGAGAGAGAAAGAATCCAGCCCCTAAAATGGGATCTGTATAGATGTAGAGGGATAGAACATTTGTGACTTACACATGATTTGGCGCCTGTGTCCTGTGGGTAAAATATTTAAAAACCTCATCAGCTACCCAAGGCAGCTACTGATTTCCCTATCTGTTTTCAATCCATCTTTCCTATCAGAGGCATGCTGGGATATTGGATTATGACAAGACCAAATACTAATCCTCTGTCACTTCCTCCTCTAAACACCCACCGGTTACTTTCTCTGTTCCTACACTCTACGGGAGTCCTATGGCTTTCCATGGGACACGGATCATGTTTTCTACTGACCAGCAGAGGGCACTGTCTAACACCCTAACACAGAGGAGCAACCATTCTGTTCCTGTAAGTAAGACTGAGGGGAATAGGTGACAATAATAAGTCTAAAGGAAACAGCGCAACAAAGGGGACTAGGTCTCTCACTGCTGCTTCTAGTGTGGCATTGTGTAAACATACACACACACACACACACACAGGGAGAGAGAGAGGGAGAGAGAGAGTGAGAGAGAGAGAAAATCCCTAGCGGCTCCATTGTGCCCTGGCCCACTGCAGAGATAACAGGCAGGGAGCTCTAGAGAGTCGTTAATCTTTAACCAGGAACAGATTTGCCTATCAGCTTGTTAAAAGAAGCACAGGCCAGACTACTGTTGCTATCTAATGTAATCCATCTGCCTCATCTGACCTAACCATACTTTAGTGTGTAACCATGTGTGTACATATATACATGCACTTTGAAGGAGTTTATCTGCGAATATCTTCTATGTTTTAGCGTACAGAATGCTGACATACAGCTCAGACAAGGCAAGAGTGGGAGGTTACACACACACACACACACACACACAGCGCATGAACCTGACCCTGTATGACTGGCTCTATCAGTATTGTTGTCTTAGAAGCCAAATATGAAATATGCACACACACTCAGCTGATAGTTTATCTCATCTTGTCTGTGAGTTTGCGTCTGTGTGAGAGTGAAGAAGAGCGAGAGTGAGAGAGCGAGAGACGAAAAACAGACAAAGAAAGAAAGAAAGAAAAAAAGAAAGAAAAAGAATGCACATGTAAGAGAGAGCACTCAGAGGTGGTTAGTGTCCATGTCCATCATTATACCACAGGTCCATACTCAGCTCCATTAAACACTGCAGTAAAGAGCAGGGGAGCCAATGCATGGAGACCTATAGACTACCTGTCCAATGCTCACCTCTCTATAATCAGCTAATGTAACAGACTGACTTTACATACATACACACACACACACACAAGAAAGAAAGAACAAGGTGGGCTCCAACATACAGTCATGTGTGAAAATGCACATAATGACATAAAAACCACAGTGGCCAATTACATTCCTGGTTCCAGCCTTTCGTGTCAGTGCAGAATTGATGCATTGTGTATGGATCAGCAGGAGCACTTCAATAGGGTCTGAGCCATTACAAACACACACACTCACACATGCACATAAGCATGCGCACAGGCACACGCACACGCACATGCACACACGCACACGCATGCACGCACACACACACACACACACACACAAATCCTTCTCATGCCTGGCCAGGCACAAGGGAACAATGTAAAATTGCCTTTCACAAACAAACTTCATATTGAGCAAAATCACTTCAGTTACCATCAGCCAAAGCTCTAAACCTTGAAACAGGAGTATAGCACTCCACCTTCAAAATGTGTTTTAATTACACACTCATTCCTTTTAGGCTCTTTTACTGCTCTGTTAATGTCCCCCCCCCCCAGTAGGATCCTCTGGCCTGTTCTAAAACTTCTAGTATCTTGTGCTACACAAGGGGGTTTTTTTTGGATCACAACTGTGACACATACACATTCCCCATGGTGCACACAGATGCTTCAGCAGCAGAGCCACTCCGCTGTCCCCTCTCTAAGCACTCCCTCTCCGGGGTGACTTGGCTTGGTGTGTCCCTGGCTGCGGAGGCTTCTTTTGGCCCAGCTGTTACGCTGATTGGATCCAGAAGGCAGAGACCTAGAACTGGACTGAGCCAGTGCGTGGATGGAAAGAGATGGGAGCTGGGAGCTGGGAGCCTGCCAGCTGCACCTGCTCTGGTTTTGGGGTGAACCAATTGCAGTCTCTCTTTCTACCTCCCAACCCCCACTCACCCACCCAAGTTAAACTCAAGTCTTCCTCCTCCACACAATTCCACCAATGAGCCTCCAACATCCACCTACATTTTTGATGTCGGTTAAATGAAGGAGGTGTCAGCTCTGTGTCTGCCATATGCTCAACGTTTTATTGCAAATCAAGCTCTGTCTTTGCTTCCGTCCCAATGTGCCGTGACTGCTGTACTCCTGATGAGCAGGAATGTCTGTGATTCATAATTTGAGTTCTACTGCAGTGACGCTACATGCTAATCAATCTCAAAACTGGACCAAGCTATGTCACACGCTTACAGTGAAACAATTAATTCTATTAAAGCATATCTCTGTCTATCTCTCTCTCTTTCTCCATTCACTTCCCTCATTTCTTTGCTGTGTTACAGACACTGTGGTTGTCTCCTGCATTAAAAGGTTCAAGTGCCATTGCTAATCACAGCTCTGATGTTGCCTGTGGTTTGCTAATTACTGTTCCTTATCCTTTGCCAGAGCAGAACCCAGCTACCCAACCCCAGCCTGCCTCTCTCACACGCCCCAATTACAGCCTAATCGCCTGCCTGCTCGGTCACACACAGAGGCAAGGGGGGTAGTCATGAGAGAGGAGGGGAGGAGGCCTTTTCGAAGAAAGAAGTGCTTGCGCGTGCATGCGTGTGTGTGTGTGTGTGCGTGCGTGCGTGTGTGTGTGTGGATGATGAATAGCTGTTGGTCCTCTCTCTCTCTAAGCTCATCTGTGGACACATTCAGGGTATCTCCATGGTCACACACACTGAAACCATGACTAGTACACAGGGGCTCAAGGGTAAAACCTGGCACTCTGTTCCACTTAATGAACTACAGTCAGGGTCATATAACACAACATAGCTAATTGTTTTAACAGGATAAAATCTGGGAGGAATCATAGGTAATGCAGTGAGGCTTGTGACCTTTCCCAGAAATCTTCCAGCCTGCATATAGTGGTATCAACAACAGCTATTAAACCGTTAAATGTGGGTGGATAGAGGGTGGAATGTGTGTACGGCATTCTAGCTATGCTGGCCTAATCCATATACAAATAAACAAGAATGCTCTCTCTCTCTCTCTCTCTCTCTCACACACACACACACACACACACACACACACACACACACACACACACCATATGACATTCAGCTGATCTGGCAGTTGGTTGTGGCACTTGCAGGCTGTTTATAATAAAGGTGTTCTCCAGTTTATAAAGTCTGCAGAGCTCTCAGGCCCTCTCTGTCTGTCTCTGTAAGCACATCAAAACAAAAAAATGACAGCGAAATATCAGAGTGCCATCACTGACAGAGACAAATACAAGCTTCAAAACAGCTGAGAGTTCTGTTGAGGCGGTGTGTGTTTGTTTGGACAGAAGTATTTGTCTTTCATTGCTGAAGAAAGTACATTAAACCACCCCCCAGGGTGGTCAGTGCCATCCTAGTGGAGGTCTCCTGGGGGAGGAGGGGCCGGGCGCTGGACTCCTGCCAGCCAGGGCCAGTCAGCTCCAGAGAACAAGGGGAGGAAGAGGAGGATGGGCCTGGGATGTAATTATTGGGGTGTTAGTCGTGATTGATAAGAGAGACTTAAAAAGGCAAGTGCTTCAGGTCAATACATTTGCCCACACAAAATCTGAGTGGCCTTTCCAAACTCTCCTGTTACCCAGTTTGTGCACTTGACTGACATGGTGCAACAATCAAGTCAAACCTCCTACATATGCATACACACAGATACACAGACACACACACACACACACACACACACACACCATACACCAGCTCACTGCCAAGAGATTTGTGAACTCAGCTGTGTGTTCTTCAAACTAGAAGGCGATAACACTGTGTATGGTTGTGGTAGTGTATGTGTGAGTGTGTGACTGTGTGTGAGTGTGTGTATGTCTCTTATCTCAGCTTCCCGTGTTGCTTGTGCTACGTTTGTTTAGCCACTGCTTATCAGCTCCAGAGGGATTAAAGCAGCTACTGTCAAACACTGTTGCTCCATTGCGGCTGCTCTCATTTAGACCTTAGCCTGTGACAGTCCCTGCTGCTGTGGTACTCAGTGTGGTCTCCTCGCTGTGTCTCTTTGAGAGCTCCATTTTTACAGCTCCACCAGAGGCCTTCCACTCAACCCATTCCATTTTAAAGCGCTGTCACCAACACACCCACTTCATCCCTACACTTCCACCAAAGCTAGTCAGCAGAGCTACCCTACCTAGTAACCAATCAGACAGAGACTGTGTCACTGTGCAGTTGAGTGAACCACCTTCTTTTGTCTCGCTAAGTTTTTTTTTCTTTTTTCTGGAGGTGAAAAATAAAAACATTCCGATTTTGGAACATTCTGGAATATCTGTTTTCTTTGACATATACGACACCGGAAGACAATAGAGAAGACTGTGACTGATAGCGATCTGTTTTGGCAGTTAAAAAGGTCCTGTTTCCAGGTCCTGGCCCCTGAATGCTGGGGCATGTCCAGGCCTATCTGGTGTCACTGATAACATCAGATAACAGCTGCAGCACTGCAGAGCCCTTCCACTGTGCTCCCTTACTGTTTACCTTCAGAATAGGATTTGCATATTCAGTACCAGCCCAGTGTTTGACTTTGATGTGTATAGGCAAATCAGAGCTGCTCTCCCATGCTGCTGCCTTCTAAGCACAGCAGTCACAAGCTCCTGAATTACAACATCAAATAAAGAGTAACTAACGTATCTGTGTGTGTGTGTGTGTGTGTGTGTGTGTGTGTGTGTGTGTATGTCCTGGTGTGTGACAGTCATGTATCTTGCCTGGCACAGGAAGACCTCACTGAGCCAGTCTTTCCTGTTTGCACCCACACAATGTGGTGTGACAACCACAGAGTGGAGAGCCCTGCTGAAAATTTACCATCAAAAAATGTCAAACCTCAGAAGACACAATGAAACACACAAAGCAAAGTGTCAGAGAGTTGGTGGTAGGAAAATAACGATGCGGTGATGGTCATCAGAGAACGTAGTTAGGTGGGATACATTTTCAGTGGTTTCTCTCATTACGCATCATTTCACTGATCTGAAATAGCTGAACAAAGGCCATCTGGATAACAGCCTCATCTGATCTTACTGATTAGACAGAGAACCTATCTCAGAGAGTTTATCTATCGGATGTTGCATCAGTCGATGAGCTGATTCGTCTGTGGTAGATCTCAGTGAGGCAGATCAGAGGTTAAAACAAGGAAACACTGTTAGAAAATTGAGAGGACACGGCTACTGCTACTTTCTCACATTAGTCTGCGGTATCCTTCATCTCAGTGATAGACTGAGGCTGAGGCTGGGCCAGTGGCTGAGGGGATAATGGATGCAGCCAGCCAGGGCACATGAGGTACGGGCAGGATGGAGAGAGGTGGGAATATGTGAAAGGTGAAGGACAGGGGGCAGCATGAAGCTCCAGACATTTGTGACACCAAAAAGGGTTTGTCTAACGGCTCTCCTTAGACAGGTGCTTTACGACACGTTTACACAGCTGCTCCACCACTTCCTGTTTATCTACACTTCACGCAAGCGTCAGTCAACAGGCAAAGGACCCCAGCATAGGCGCCTCCAGAGACCACCCCCCCCCCCCCCCACCCACCAAACCAAACCAAACCATAAGCATTCAAGCAGCACCAGAGAGAATCCGTTACATTTTCCTTTGAAAAAAAAAAGGAAATGCTTGTAAAGAAAACACCCTTTTTACCTCGAAAACCCACCTCGTGGTTTTAGCGAGCATCTCACCAAAAAAATCTTACCTGCATGCTCCCAGAAGTGCCACCATATGTAGTTTTATGCAACCATCACAGGAAGGACATTTGTTTTCAGTGTTAGTCAAATGTAAGCTCAGCACAGGCAAATATGCTCGGTTCTTTTCAATAGAGATATATGGAAATGAATGCAAACTTATGTTGTATGAAGCCAGCACTACTGAGAGGGTTCTTAAGCTTATGGTTTTGATATGCATATACAGAACTGGGTCACCTTTTTATTTAGCCACCATATGTAAACATGCACATGAGATTACAGGAGTAGGCTTAATAATTCTTTAAACACTCACAGCTGCTCTTTACAACTGACAAACTGTCACATCATGGCAGCCAATACAGGCAGAACAATGTGACCATACTACATTATAAAGATTGTTAAAGGACTATCTCTGTTTGAATGAAAATGTGAGATCACAGATGGTGTTCTGCAAATTTCCAGTGAAGTCGGAGAGCTGCTATTTCATGCCATTAAAATTTGAACTTAGTTACTTGTTACGATTATATAAAACAACTTCGAAACAGAACTAAATTATAACTGAGGATAAGTTTACGTGATGTCTCTCAAGTGTAAAATCATATCCTTGAAGTCGAGAAAAGGTTTCATGGGACAAAACTTTCGAGTGTTAACTAAAAACACGTACACGGTCAAATAAGCGCGTTTCGGGACGACGTGTGGGACCACTAGTTAATTGTGCCGGAGCACAA
The DNA here is from genome assembly GCF_902362185.1 of Chanos chanos. Classification (NCBI taxonomy): domain Eukaryota; kingdom Metazoa; phylum Chordata; class Actinopteri; order Gonorynchiformes; family Chanidae; genus Chanos; species Chanos chanos. The sequence continues at coordinate 12,668,349 of NC_044496.1, forward strand.
ATGGAGCCTTCTTATTCCCGGTTCATGGGTCGCTATCAGTGTAAACAAATTCATTGTCTTTTTGTTGTTCAAGACATGTGATAACCCAACAATGCCAGAAAGTGAGCTATAGCGCCGGCTCAGTGCCTTCGCATTTGCACAAGAGTTAAGTATGTTTACAAAAGGCCACAGTTAAGGGTGTACTGTGTAACCTCGACGGTAGCAGCTGCTCTGTGCCTCTTAAAACAAGAACTGTGGCGGTTGATGAGTACACGATGGATGAGAGTAGCTTTCACACGCTCCACCTGCTATCTATGTACACACCATCCGTTCGGCCGTGCCCCGTCAGGTAAACTTTAACTGTAATACTCGGCTACACACTGGCCTACACAAATAACGAAACCTACAAACAGCGGGCGATTACTCGGCGCGAGGAGGGGGGATGTCTGAGACCTTCGAGGTAAGCTTCACAGAGCGAACGATTGATTCCTGACCATGCTATGGTACATTTAAAGGTTTCTTTTCATTAATTTATGGAGCAAATAACACAGCCTCCGGAAAACTGCTACAACAGTAATGAACTTGTTTGATGTCCGTTTGATCCGTCAACAAGTTACCATAACCAGCGTCTTAAAATAATAGCCATCAACTGCTATGTTTAAAGGCTTTACAAGATCACTCATAACACATACTCACTCATACAAACAGCTACATGAATAAATAAAGTCCCCATGCATACAAAGAAACTGAAGAAAATGCAGGAAATAAGCACACGGAATAGCACCGCACTGCACACGGAACATACACGTCTTCAGGGGACGGTGTTGAACGGGCATCGTTCGCGTTCACAAATATAACGTCTGGCTCCCGAGATATAATGGGTTAAAGTATAACAATTTTATCAATACGGATCCGTATCGCGTGTCTTTAACCATCATTGATGACAAATAGGAAGCCTCGTTTAGGCTATTTCACAACGAAAAGTACGACATTTTTAATAGAATAATATAATAGCGCAGCTTAAAAACAAACGAAACCTCCTACAGCAGCCTCGAACATAATTTCGGTTCGGAAAAGCTTCGGGTGCCCTATTTATGGCATATGTGTCGCATTAAAAGACCACACACACAAGCTATGAGAGCGGCGACTCGACTCATTGCCAGTAGGCTACTAACAATCGATTCCTCGACAGTTTTCTTGATTCATATACCGGCACTTAAATGCCACAATTTCTTATTCTAAAACAGCAAAGTTGCTTCACAAAGTAATAGGAATAAAACAACTCACCGCAAAACAGAATAAAATCGTTCGTCTGCTTATAAATCTCGGTAGAGGTAGACACACATATCCATCGTCTCTCACTGCTCTATGGGTTAGGCTGTACTTTGTTGACACGAGAGAAGCTCAGAATCGACGCCAGGCCACACTGGAGCCGGCTGCCCCGCTGAGAGGTGGGGCTTCCTGCCTCGAGGGGGACTGGGGGACAAGCACCTGCTCGACAGTCACGCCCCCGGAGGCCTGACCGCACATTGTTACCGAACTATGAATAAGGACACAGTCTGTGTTTCAAATTCCGAAAAGGAATAGCTGTTGATGCTAAAACATTCAACATTTCCGTTTCAGGTCTCTTAAAAGATCTCCAGCCGACAACAGTACATGCTACGAAAAAACTGCAAAATATGATTTATAAGTTAGGCTATAAAAATGTACCCATAAATATTTTTCTAGTACATATTGTTACAGTTACTTCTCTAGGATACACATAACAATGCACCATGATCTATTTATTTACTGAAGAGTAAAATGATCAAGGTAATAAATAAATAAATAAAAGCATTACTTAAATGTACATGTACATCAGATTTGCCTACATTAGGAGTCGGCGGCTCTCTGTAATGTCAAAGTTATAATTTTATGTTTAGGTAGTACAATACTGTGGTCTATCACGACGAGCTTCAACAACATATACAGTGCATCTATACATAAGTGCCCTCATGCATTCTTAACGCATTGAAAGGAAACCCGACATTTACATAGACGACCACCAGGGGCCAGCCATCTACCGAGTGCAAACCCCGCGTTATCAGAGCTCTCCGCCAATCAATTTTTTCATACTGTGGACAAGTCCAGACGCCAGTATTTGTTAGCATGGGCATCACATTAAACAAAGTAAATCATTCTCCACTTACTGATCATTCAGAGGTTGGCCTGTGCTTTTACATTTGAAAATACCACAGAATCTGTATTAGCATCACAGCAACGCTCTTGCAATGCTTTGCAATAACATTTATTCAAACTTAAAGGAAATGGAGTTAATAAAATGAAATCTAAATAAATAAATAAATAATCCTGTCAAAATGTCTCTGCTTTGTTTCAGTCAAATAGAGCACATACAAGCTATCAATTCTGCTGTCAACTAATTCTATGACTCTAGAATACAAGCATGTTTGAACAGGTCTACAACACAACTGGTTAAAATGAAGCAGTTAAATTAAGAGTTAGAGTGTACACATCTGCTTAACATGAACATCACATGGACACCTGCCATCTGAATTAATTTAAATCAGTGGTATTGCCTGTTCACACAAGCACTCTGTCCAATATTTCGGTTTATAAACTTAAATGGGTGTGTCCAACACGTAAAGACGAAACACACAGTTAGTTTCACCTTTGAGGGACAAGTGTTGTAACCTGTCAAACAACACTCAGCGGTCTTTAGATACTTAACATGAACTCCTAATGAGACAAACAGCTCTCACTTCTTGACTAATGTTTCACGTATGCACTGCCAAGGCTGCTTTCACTAAGGTATTCCTGTTACATGTCTCACCTTTACTCATTTATCTACTACCCTATTGTTTTCAACAGTGGATGCTCCACTGACGCATTACGCAGATGCTTCTGACACATTACAAAAAAATCCCTCATATAGGCTAAAAAAATATTTATAACATGCTGGCCATAAGCAGAAAGAAGGATAGTGTGTTTAATTTCTGCTTTCAGGGCTAAGAATTTGGATTCTGTTGAACTTTATCTCTAAAAAGCCTGAGATCTCTCTATCTGGGTAATAAACAATAAATATCTTTTCACTGAGGCTTTTATCAAATAAATTCCACAATATGAATTTAATTGCTTTACATCTGTGACTGGGTCAAAGCTTGGTCTCCCTTGCGAGACAGGATGTTTGGGAGGGGATTACAGAGAGGAAACCAGAACCCAGAGAACGATGTTTCACACTGAGCACTCCTGAGGAATTCCCCATTTCTCAAGCAACTTGACCCCCACTTTCCAGGGATTTATTCAAAGGAGAAGAGGGAGGAAATTTCCAAGAGGCATCCCTCCTTCAGTCAAAACATACCCTTGAGCGCTTCTTCCCTAGTGCATATGTCTGTATATGTGTACGCTAGTTGTCAGGTTACTCATCTATCTGAAAACCTAGCCCTCAACTCTTAATGACCCGAGGGAGAGCAGGTAGAATGAACAAACAAATGTACCAGCAGAGTGTGTATGTGTGTGTGTGTGTGTGTGTGTGCGTGCGTGCGTGCGTGCGTGCAAAGTCTCCTTACCCCTCCAAGACATAAATCTGCAACTGACTTAATTCCAGTGACCACCAACATATGACCATTAACAAACTTAATATACTAACAAATCCACTTTGGTGGCTGAGAGGCTCAAACTGTTAAGTAGGCGGATTAACGATGCTTTTAAATATTTATAATTTGGTAGACATGCATCTCCACCGGAGATATTTTTAAAATCACACATTTACATTTTCTATTCCATAGTGTAAAGCATTTTGGGGTGAACAATTACTTCTCTTCTGTTCAGCCGCAGGTGCAATGCAAGTTTGGGTGCCTAAGGGGTATCTAACCTCTCTCCTAATTTACATACCTCTCTCTCTCTTTCTCCCTCTCCCTCTCTCTCTTTCTCCCTCTCCCTCTCTCTCTCTCTCTCTCCCCAGAACTGTTCAGTGCTGGCCTTGGGCATCTTTCTCTTAATTTAATAAAAGGGCTTAAGCTTACGCTGAGCTTTTGAAGGATCTTGAAGCTGTTAAATTCATTACAATATATCACCCACAGGAGACAGGACCTTGTGGGCATGGAGTGGTCTGTGCATAAATGAATGAATGAATGAATGAATAAATCAAAAACAAAGAGATAGTCTGTGTCTGATCTCACCTTGCTCTCCATATAGAGCCCATCGTGTCTCTTAAACTGGCTATCTCCACAAAAGCAAAGTGTTTACATTCTCTTTTAAGCATTTACTATCATGTGTAATCATCATTATCATACCTCTCCTCGTTTCTGTTCACAACAAACATGTATTGCCGTATTTCTATATTTTCCTCTTCACTGAAGTTCACTGTACTATCAGTTTGGGGCAACTGAGCTTTCTCCATAGTTGCCCCTTCCCTCTGGAACTCCCTCCCCAAACACATCCAAGACTGCACCGAAACATACCTCTTCAGAATTGCCTTTAATGTGTGACTAATGTTGTGTGTTACATGTAAAGCGTCTTTGAGTACCCTGAAAAGCGCTCTATAAATAAAATGTAACATTATTATTATTATTATTATCATTATTATTATTATTGTGTTATTATTATTATTATTATTATTGTGTTATGTACTTATCTGAAGGAACGACACATATTCATAGACAGAGTTAGGGCATGAGTGCTTCTCTTTTCTTTTTCTCCCGATGAACAGAGAGCCTTCTTCACCTTCTCTCTCATGCTCCCTCAGTGTTATGAAAAGGCCCTACATCAGGGCCCCTCCTCTCTTTCTCTACCTTTGTCCAGACAACAAGTATCCGACCTTTCAGCTGTTCTATAGAGAATAGAGAAGGAGAGAAAAGAGCTTGGCTCCCTGTGGTCAGCTGTGAGGCCCCTCAGCGCACAGTCCTGATGCCCTCTCTCTACCTGTGGTCAAATATAAAAACAAAGCCTGGAAATCCCATCTTTACTCTTCTACTAAAGCTGTAAGGAAATACATTCAAATATAGATCTTTTTTTTTAAAAAACATACTTGTGAATCAGTAAAAAAGGCTAGAAATAAATAAGCTAATTTGTCTTGGACTTTGCTCCTAAAGGTTTACCGCCCCTTTATTAATAAGATGAAGGAGAGACAACTCGGTCCTCTGGGCCCACTGTAGACTGGGATAATCCACAGAGCAACGGGCTTCAGTCATGTAAGGAACCAAGATAAAGAGAGAGAGAGAAAAAGAGAGAGAGAGAGAGAGAGAGAGAGAGAAAGAGAGAGAGATCATAGAAAGGCTCTTGTAGACTCCTGGGGCCCTGAGCTTCCTGGCTTCAGGCACTGCAATTGAATCAGGATTGGGAAGGCTAGAGGATGGCAATTAAAATGCAAATGAGATGCAAAAAAGGGGGTGGGGGGATTTAACAGGCTAACTATGAGGCCTTCAGTTGAACGTTATGTAAGTTAAACATAAATTTTATGTGTGTCACAAAACGTTAGGATGCCATCTCTACACACTTGAGGTATAGTGACATAGTGCCATTGCTATTACGTACCCAAGATAAATCAGGAATTACATATGTCTGTATGTGGCTGCGTTGTCTGTATGTGGCTGTATGTTAGTGTGTTTATTGGTACATGCTGTACTGGCTTGTCCATGCCACTGTTCTTTGTCAGTGTGTTTACTTTATTTTGTGAATGTTTCTTTTTTTATTATTCATTTTTTGGTTGGAGGTAGGAAGGACCTGCCTCTGCCCTACTAATGCACACCTGCTACAGAGCGCTCTCTCTCTCTCTCTCTCTCTCTCTCTCTCTTTCTCTCTCTGTCTCTTTCTCTCTGAAACAATGTTGAAAAATGTTCCTGTGCATTTTAATCTGGTTTCTTTTCACTTTGGCTCTTTCCAGCCTCTGGTTGTTATCTGTACTCTCAGAAAATGCTATGCTTATCCAATGCAAAGCGTACATATGGGTGTTTAATAACAACGTGTTTAGATGAACCAAACAAACACACGCATATGCACACAATCCAAAGCCCTCTCTAAAAGCATCCCCGAACAGATATGGAGACAAATTGTCTGACCCCTAGGTCACGGGGTCATGCCAGCTGTTCAAAGCCAGAGAAAAGAAGCAGCCCCTCATTGATAGACAGCAACAGATGACTAATCACTATTTAGAGAATCCTCCGTGAGTAGAGGCTGAACCAATGGGAGGCTCAGCTCACGGGCAGAAAAAGCTTGCAGAGAGCGGCCTGGTTTGAGGGGATTATGTGAGGGCTGCTCAGTAATCTGTGTAGTATTTACTGTGGATGTCTGTAAATATCCCAGCCCTCCGACAACATATGCTGCCTTTCAAAGCACTGACAGAGGAGATGGAGCGTAGGGTGGGGGATAAAGGGCAGCATATTACCATATTAATAGCCTGCTCGCTTTACAAATGATAGGTGGGTATGATGATGTGAATGTGAATACACATTGAAACACTGCATGTGTGTGCACGTGTAGATGTGGGCATATTTGTTTTATATATTCATAAATATAGCTTAAGCAACTTGAGCTTTACATACTAGTGTGGCTAAAGGCTCTCTCTCTCTCTTACTCTCCATCTGTGTATCACAGGTAGCAGCTCGGAGAGAGAGAGAGAGAGAGACGGAGAGAGAGAGAGAGGGAGAGGGAGAGAGAGAGAGGGTGTGTGAGGCACTATTAACAGATGTTGCAGTAATAGGTTCAGGAGCTAAAGCAGAGCTGAAGCCACTGACCTGCCCATTAGCCTGCTCCATTCTCATAAGGCCTTTCATCGATCACATTGCTACATATCATTGATTTGGCAAACCAACCGAAAGCAAAGTACTTATAGCTCCTCATTCTCTCACTCCCTTTCTCTTCTCTCTCTCACTCTCTCACTTTGTTTTTATGACTCACTTCAGCAACGAATCTACGTGTACACACAAACACACACACACACACACACACACACGCGCACACACACATACATACACACACACGCACACACACATACATACACACACACTCACAAACACACACATGTCCAAATGCACAAAGACACACGTGCAGCTCCTATTAGCTGTAGGTCACAGTGGTGAGACAGGCACCTTAAGATCATTCTACTCATTATTCAAATGCATTCCACCTTTCATGAGCAAAACAATTAAAAATGTCCTCTCCTTTATTAGCATCCATGGCAGCTAATGATTACTTGTCAGTTTAACTGCTCGTGGAGCACAACCACCATTCCACAGACAAAGAAATGCTACTCGCTACGTTTCACGGGACGCTTCAGTTGTTTTGATGGCGCCACTTAGCGCTGCGCCAAAGCTCCATAGACGATAACTCAAAGGGTAATTAGCCCCAAATGTTCTCACCTCACACTAATCGCTGAGATGGAGTGTTTCAGAGCAAAAAGCGTCTGTTCTGATCATTACCGGCCCTGACCACATTATCATAATGGATATTTTACTGTATGACTGATACGCAGACAGAGAAGCCAACAGGATCCTGAGCTCTGTGTACAGGGACGCTGTCAGACACTGGGCTGGAACCCCCCAATCTGTCTTTCATTAAAAGGCACAGACAAAACCCTAAACACCGAGTTACCTGTATTATTCTTTGTCAGTGAGATGACAGACGATACAGGTAACTGTAGTATGCTGTAGTAGTGCAGCCCAACAGATAGAACTAGGCTTGATTTTCTTGAACGGGTTATTGGGTCACACTCAGACAAGCAGACAGCAGATACGAAAAGAGACATTTCCATTAGGTATGCATTTGAGTTTCAAGGAGTAGATTTTGTCCTATTCCTTAGCAAAAAAAAAACAAAAAACCAATCAACATGTTCTTATTACACTGATAACACACACACACACACACACACATTTTGAAAGGATTGTTTTGGCATCAATGTGTGATCAAGATAAGAGGCATTGAAATTTGATGCAGCTAAGCATTTCTCAGTTCTCCTAGAAAGAAAGGAAAAGCAAGAAAAATATAATGGGGAATGAAGGCACTTGTAATCAATGCCCATCTCCTGAGTGCTCTAAGAGGTAGAGAAGAGCTGTAGTCTTCAGCTCTCATCAGGGTCTCTTTCTCAAACACTCAGCTCTGATAATGGGGATTGGGGTATTATACTATTTTCACATAAAGACAAATGAATGTATGAGTTCATATTCATTTGACATAACCCAGAATTTACCAAGAAATACAGCTCTACATGTAGGTGCATTTTTTTCCCATTCATTAACACATGCATTAACACATGCATACTCACTCATACAGACAGGCTTTTCCAAAATGGACTCCCCATATTGTGTCCCATACCCATATTTGTCTTTCTTTTCTCTCTTCATCTCTTTTTTTCCCCCCTTTAGAAACAATGCTGAGCACAACAATAGCGATGGACTCTATTGTGTTCCGAATCTGTTCGCTAAGAGGCGGCAAAAATGACCAAGGCCCAGCAGCATATGCTGGCAAGCATTACAACCTAATCACCAGCAGTTAAGCCTCACCATTTATGGCAAGACCAAAACAAAAAACAGGCCGTGTCAATAAACTCCAAAACATCTGCCTCGATCGCAAATCCCTTTATCTTCTCTGAAAAAAAACAACAAAAAAAAAAAACGAGACACTGCTGTTTTCACTTTTCTGTTTTCAGTGGGATCTTTATCATGTGAACACCCAGTCCAGAATGGAACAAGGTCACGTTCTCCATGCTAAGAGTAAACACTCCTCCATTACTCTACCTCTGTCCTCCATAAGTGAGGCTCTGTGTGTATCTGCGTGCGTGCATGCGTTCGTTCGTTTTACAGATGAGCACACATAGGTACTGGATAAGTTGGAAGAACAGAGGAACTGGAGAGTTATATGACGGGGTGGAGCTCAGACTACTGTCTTTGTGGTCTGCTCTATGTGCATGCGTGTGTGTGTGTGTCTGACTGTGTATGAGCACATGTGTGTGTTTGTCCGTGCGTGTGTGAGAGCTTGTGCGTGCACATTTGTGTGTTTATGTGCATGTGTGTGCACATGTGTGTGTTTGTGCGTGCGTGTATGCAAGTGTGTGTGCGCGCACATGTGTGTTTGCGTGCGTGCATGGGCGTGCGCGCGCCCATGTCCGTGTGTGTGTTAACGTGTGTGTGTGTGTGTGTGTGTGTTTGTGGTGAATAAAAACACTAATAACTGGGTAAGAATGTCTCCATTCCTGCAGATCCCTCCCCTTGCTCCAGCCCCATAACAGATGGCTGGCTGAAGACACAGAACAGCCTTGGCCAAACCAATTATTTGTTTAATTATAATTTACCACTAACTGCATAATCTTTCACAGAAGACTTAATTGTTCAAATTAAGGCGATTATTGACACAATACAGATAAGACAAAGCAGTAAAGAGAGAGCAGGAAAATATATATACTGATTACTATATCCATACTATTATCCATACTCCATCCTTTATTAATACTGTAAAATCAGTGATATCTTTCAAATATTTCATAACAGCTCTAAAATGCGTTAGCGACATACGTCAACGGAATAAAAACAATCACTGGATAAGAAATAATCAAAATACCCAGATGGGTCAAAGGATTAAAAAACAGAGGATACGGGGAAACAGGGAAAGGGTAAAAGGTTGTGGAAGAGAGACAGAAATAATGATGGATAGAGAGTCAGGCTTGGCAGAGCACAACACAAAGAGAGAGAGAGAGAGAGAGAGAGGGGGGTGGGGAGAGAGATGTTTAAAAAGGCTCGGCAAGTTCAAGCCCACACTAATGGACTAATCACATTGATTTCCATTTAGCCGCTGTCTCTGATGTTATTTAGTGCATTTAACAAAACCACCCAGACCTCTCCCCCCCCCCCCCCCCTCTCTTTTACTCTCTCAGGCTCTGTTTAACCAGCACTGACATGTATACTCTCCTTCACTCCATTCACCCAACTTTACACTGCCAAATTAACTCAGTGTCTTCATTCCTACTCCCTATAGTCTGACACATTCACTGCTGCATTATATACAATGCTTCAGAGTTAAAGCATATCATCATATATTCTCATTCAGTCCCTCTGTATCTCTCTATGAGCTGTGCAGAATGTGTAATTTTGTGCAAAAATTCTACTAGTGTGTCAGACAGCAGTGTCAACTACATTTCACTCTCAAACAAAGAGAAGAATGGAAACAGTCAGACATTATCAATTACCAAGTGACCCTTTAGAAAATATCCTTTGATACTGGAAGAAAAGCCTCTGACATCTACAGCATCAGATGTGGATCAATCTAAACAAACACCAAAAGGAAGGCTTTCATGAATTACAAAAGCTAAACAGAGAGATTAGGATGGCAGACTCTCATTATGAACATTTATACAGAACATTGTCATTGAGATTCAGCCACACCTAAGCTTCATTAGAGGTTATCCTGTACTACTGCAGCATGTACTATTCCTGTACTATCTTGTACCATTCCAGCCTGAGTTCCAGTCTTTACTCTAGACCACTTGGAACAGATGTAGTGACTTTGTTAGTTAGAGAGGCGTAACATAGAGCAGTAATGAGAAAAAAACGAGAGAATTGAGAAAGGAAAGAATAAGAAGACATCATGAGGGAAAATGAGACAGCATGAGCAAAAGCAGGAAAAAAGTGCGTGTTTACAAATTGTGCGGATTCGGCTCTTTTTCCCCCATTCTAAAGCGCTTGGGCACTCAGGGGCAGCATGGGATGGTAAGGGAGGTACATTTCACAGCTGTAGTGTAATCAGTAATCCAACCTGCGTGTTCTGTCTCTAAAATAAGAACAGAAACTTCTAAGAATACATTAGAGTTCGCCACAATTATTGAATAATTGTGATTTTTCTCTTTGCCAGGATCAGGTACTGAGATGCCAGAAATGAAAATGGAATGACACTCGCGAAATCTGAATTGCATGAGTTTATTTCATATCACCCGCAGAGCTCTAGAGATGGGTGAAAAGATAGTGAACAAAAGCAGCTGATGATCAATAGAAATGAGACTGGCTTTGTAGAAAAGGTATAGTTAATGGATCTAGATGAAGACGTTGCCTTTAAAATTGTCCCCATGCTTTCTTTCTCTCTTTCCTCTCCATCTCTTCAACCAGAAGAGACTGATATGATGTTGACAGATGGTATGAAATGGCAGATGATGAGAACAACACCTGAGTGTTTTGGTGCCCTGTAGGCTACAAATATTATTTAGAATCAACATGTTCTATTGTGTAAGAGCTGTGTCAGGAAAAAAAAGGTGTGATGGGAAATGTGGTTTTGCTTAACCTTGAAACAGGATCTACAGTCTTGAAACAGGAATTCAACAATGCGTTGTATGTTCATGAGTGTGTTTGTGTGTGTGTGTGTGTGTGTGTGTGTATTAGTGTGTGATGACACCCTAGTCTCATGCAATAAACAAAGCCTTTCCCTCCATTTGTTCCTCCAAAGCTGAACAGCTCCAGCCGCACACAGTAAGGCGATAAAGAGAAACTAAAGCTCTTCATTCCAGAGAGAATACACGGGACTTAGAGGGATAATGGCCAGGCTAAGCAGGAGCCCCAAAACAGTTAAAAAAGCCTGGAAAATGTGAGGATTTCATGGTCGTCTTCTTCAAGAAGAAAGATAACTGGAAGGCGTGAACATCAGAAGAAGAATGGAGGAGAGCGTAGAGGTAACATGCTGTGGTTTTCTGCTGTTAGATATGTGCTCAACGTGAGCCTTCTCCGCTCACAAATTAGTGTGTGTATACTGCAGTGCTGGTCGAGCTAAGAGATGATTACTCCTGCACAAACCACCACTTCATCACAGGACACACTCTTTGTCTCCCTCCCTCTCTCTCCCTCTCTCTCTCTCTCTCCCTCTCTCTCTCTCTCTCCCTCTCTGTCTCTCTCTCTGTTCTTCTCTCCTTCTCTCTTGCCCAGAGGGCAGACTGTGCTTCATGGTGGATGAGACAGTAGGGTCATGACTAGTTCTGTGCTATTGCAATGTGGCTTTAATGATGGGATATGGCGTTTGACCTCACCCCTTGAAGACAAAGCAGCGTAGTGTTGTCTACCCATAAGCCCCAGAGGTTAATGAATAACAGTGATCAAGGCAGCCAGTCAAACCCTGCCTGCCTGTTCTAATCACCACAACACCCACCATACAGCCTCTCTCAAAAACACTGAGAGAGGGCAACAACAATATCTATCTATCTATCTATCTATCTATCTATCTATCTATCTATCTATCTATCTATCTATCTATCTATCTATCTATCTATCTATCTATCTATCAAATCATTAGACAGTACTGAGTCACAGTACTGAATGTCTGTTTACCATCTGTGAAAAAGAGATTTTATAACTGAATAATGCAGCCTAGAAAGAAGCAGAGAAGACTTTCTATCTCTCACGCTTATGCATGCACGGCCTAACCCTGCATAGCTTTTTAACAGCGAGTAGCGGATGCTGGGTGAGTAGTTTTCGCGTGCAGATGGTGTATGTGGAACTGAGGAGAGGAGAGTGGGATCTCACCTCGGGGGGAGAGAAATTAACTCTGGCAAATTTTACTGCCTGTATTTCGTTTTCACTTGGAGTAACATCTGCCATCTGTGCCATGATCATGCGTCTCACTTAAGGAAAAGAGGCAGAGCCATAAAAGGTCTGTATTGCTGGTGAGAGACTGGTGAGACCATTTCAAGGCCTGCAGTACTCTTAACAAACCTGACACCACACTTAAAGAGCAGTGTGGTCTCATTACAGCAACTGCAAGAAATCACTGTGCTTGTGTAATGTAAAGCCACGATCTTATAAGCAGCCACAGAGAAGAGTGTAAGGAGAAAGACAAGCAGCGCATACATACACACACACGCATACACAAACACGCACACACAAACACGTACACACACACTTTCTTACACACACACATGCTTCAGTTACCTCGTGTGTGTGTGTGTGCGTGCGTGCGTGCACGTGTGCGTGTGCGTGCGTGTGCGTGTGTGTATCTGTTTGTAAGTGAGTGTGTGTCAGAGATGAGGTCGCTAACACAGTGTTACAAATCCTCCAGCCAGGATCCTGCAGGAGGGGTTTAGCTGAGTCGGAACAAACCCAGACTGACAGGAGCTTAACGGGGCTGCTGCCCTTTGGCTCCCCCCACATCTGTGCCAGGCCACTCAGCCAAAACACGCTGCCCAGTTTCCCCCCCTACCATCCTGCCCACCTTAACAGCTGCTCCTCTGAGCGGCAGCAGCAGGGAGCCGCCCACACTACGCCTGGCACGGGGAGGGTCGCTTCACGCAAGCGAGTACACCGGCCAATCGGAAAGTCTTCCGCGCGAGCCCCACGGCTCAATCCTCCGTCCTGTCCCGTTCCGTCCTCCCAGCTCCTTTAGCCCCCTCACCATCTCAGCAGGCCCACGGCAATGCCATGCTCTCCGCTGAGTCTGTGTGACTGCCATCTGGAGGTGGGAGCAACTCCATTTAAGAGACACTGACTTCATGGGGACTTTGATCGGTTCGCTCTTCTGAATGAGCAGCTAACACACAGTGACAGGACACATTACTGAACAGCAGTACTTGAGATGACACATTAAGGAAGATTTCCCTTCCTGCGCTTTTAGGGGTTAGACTTTGACATGATTAGAAACATTTCACTCAAAAGAGGTTGATGAATATTTCATGTAATTAAGCAGAGTATTTAATGCTTGTTTTTGCTTTTTTTTATGAGATGACATGGCATTTGCTTGAGCTTTAATGGACTGTGTACAGTCTCTGCATTTGTCAGTGCTGTGAATGGGTGGTTCATTCTAAATGCTGTTTAAGCTGTTATCATTTGAAACAGCGAGATACTTCGCTCCTATCCTTACTCTACAGGTGAAAATGTTTGCTCCTCTTTCTTTACCCAACCTCTTTGTGTGTTTATTTTTCGTTAACACAGGAAAATGAATATGGAACCATGAGAAGAACAGTGGGAGAGCGGAGTACAAAAGCCAATTAACAGCTCATTAGTAACAAAGCAGTTCTTTCCAATTAAACACTGCCTCTTTTGTTTGTTTGTGTTTTTTTTTGTTTTTTTGTTTTTTTCCTTTTTTACATTGTTGGCCCTGAGATTTAACAAATGCTTTCAAGATGCCTTATTTATTTATTTATTTATTTGCCTTTTCTCTTTCTTTGTCTCATCTGCTAAAACAAGTAGTACGTGCTTTGAAAGAGTTTATTTTTGATGGCAAGAAAGGTCAAGTTCAGAACCATTCACCTTCTCTTTTCTCTGAGTGTTGAGAAGTGAAACCACAGTCGTCTACTGTATTTAGTTTCCTTGTTAGCAGAACTACTGGATCCATGCAAGATCTACATGCACTGTCTCAAATGTCTAATACACACTGCCTTTCTCTCTCTCTCTCACACACACACACACATACAGATGCAAATGTATGGTTTGTACACACATGCAAACATGTGCATATATACACTTTCTCACATATACCAAGATCAATATGCGTAAACTTCTGATGCATAGTAAGCTACACTTAGGAGAGTCAACAGAATAAATAAATACAAACTTGCGAACACACATATTTATAAAGAAGGACACAAAGCCTGTGCCGGCTCGCTCACTCACACACACACACACACACACACGCACACACAGACATGCTTCACCTTAGGGAAAAGATGAACTAGTCAAGGTGTAGTGCCTGACCTCGCCTTGTGATTAACAAAGGGACTGATCTATTAACCTTGGAGAGAATACAAGAGGAGAGCAAAGAGTGAGAACAATAGATAGAGAGAGATGTACAAGAAGGACAATGAAAGGGAAGAAAGGAAGAAAGACACAAAAAAAGAAAGTGGAGTGATAGTCATATGAAGCATGCCAAAGAATCAGGCTTTGTTTCGCTTGTTCATTTTAACTCATTGAGTCACCCGTTTAGTTGCATCAACGGAGGAGTGCAACTAATCCACAGTTCAAGAGCTGCGAATGCCGCAAGGCTGGGGATGTGTGAAAGCAAGTGGGGAGGAAGAGTGAGGGAGGGGGTGAGAAAACAAGAAGAGAGAGGGAGGCAGTGAGGAGGAGTGTTAGAGAGAAAAGAAATAGAGTACGAAATAGGAGGAAATCAAAGGTAGAGATAGAGAGACTACACACTGCGTTTGTGTGCCTCCCCTCAGGCTGTGAGCGACGCTGGTGGGCCAATAATGAACACGGGGGGGGGTGATGGGGAAAAAAAAATATGAGCTAAAATGGAGTCTGGCAGTGGGGTGTGGCCACTCCTGGCAGTGCCCGGCCTTGCTGCAGGTGCCCGCCACAGCGCCAGCCAAAATGCCGACCTGCCCTCCATATGCCCGTCTCCTGCCTGCCAGCTTTCTCCCGCCACTCCCCACTGAGGCGAGAGCTGGCAGTGCTGGCAATGCCAACCCAAATCTGTCCCTGTACCCCCCCCCCCCCCCCACCAACCCCTCAGCCCATCCTCGGTCGTGCCCAAACCCAGCATGCCCACGCCAGGCCAGCAGAGCAGCCCAAGACCTCAGTGCCTACGCTGCCCCTGCACTGGCCAACGGACCATGCTCTCCATACGGAGCTCCCCCCCCCCAACCCTACCACCACACCCCCTTCCCCACTCAATAACACACTCACACACATCCCAGCACTGGAAGACTGCCCATGAGCAGATTGCCTTTGTACCCCCACATCTCCCGTCTCTTCTCTCCGCTGGTTCCGCAGACATAAGTGACCACAGAGCACAGCGCAGGCCAGACCAAACGCATGCAGAGAAATAGATGAGCTGGAGCGTCTTCCTGACTCTCTGTGTGCGCTCTCTGCGCGGCATGTTTGCAGTGCTCTTGGGGGGATTTTAGAGCTCCTTTTCATTTCTGAGATCAGTTTTCCCCGATGTTGACAGCTGCAGTCCCTGATTACCCGTAAATCCATATAAACAGCCTTATAGCAGCTAAAACATCTATCTCATCACGCAGTCCAGGTCAATAAACACACAGCCTCATTCTCACTTTGATATTTGCTCCTCGTACTGCCTTGAACCCTTAATAAACACATGCTGATGGAGCAGTAATCTTCACTGTCCTCATCATCTAATTTCACCACAAAAACATCTTCTACCAATAACAGCCGGCCTGAGCACTCTGACCAGTGAGAGACACATGTTAGATTCAGAATTGCATGTTGCTGACTGGCAGCTATACAAGCTATATTAATTGTAACAGACCACTGATTTCAAACTACATGAGAGAGAGTGTGTGTGTGTGTGTGTGTGTGTGTGAGAGAGACAGAGAGAGAGGGAGAGAGAGAGAGAGAGAGAGAGAAGAAGAGAGTGCACTTGCCTGAAGTCATGCTCGATCTTTAAAGAAAATGATCAGAGAACTAGGAGGCACACTCTTAATGTGTCTCCTACCATTCATTTACATGTCTGTGAGGGCTGGAAATGTCAGAAAGGCAAAGCTTGTAAAGAGGGCATGGATGCATAAAACAGTCTGAACTGAGCACCAAAGGCTTCCAACCATACTGGGAAAATGCACACACACACACACACACACACACACACACACACACACACACACACACACACACACAGGAACAGACAGCCTCTGGCACAGAACACTAAACACACAAACATATACATAGATACACACACACAAATACAAACACATAAAAATGCATGAGTAGGCTTTTCTATTAACCCACAGATAAGAGATTGAACACTCATAGTACATTTTTACACAGTTACAGTTAAAGACAATTTTACATTTAAAGAATTAACAGGGAGGATGTGGAGAGAGATGTTTACAGTCAATCTAACAGTCTTCTCTCCCATAGCAATATTGCCACATGCCTGCCTCTCACTGGGAAGACAGGGAGAGCGAGCGGAAAACAGGACTTCTTCCCCACACATAGGCGGCCTGTCAGCAGGCAGATGCACCCACATTAAGCAAGCATCCGCCACAAAGGCATAAAAAGACAGATAAAATAATGGGAACATCACATTTACAGGCCTCTAAGTACTCTGCAGGGGAGACAGAGAGAGAGAGAGAGAGAGAGAGAGCGAGAGGCAGAGAGAGAGAGAGGCAGAGAGGCAGAGAGAGAAAGATTGTTTCTATTTTAAGGTACTTTGAAGCCTAGGCACTCAAACCAATCTCCCTTCAAATGACTCGCCAGTTACCATTTTGCTTAAGAAAAAGGAAAAATCCTGAAATCTCCATTTCCTTGCTCTGTGGGTGGCAGCAGACTCCATTCCTGGCATTTGGTCCTAATTACAGAAAGGAGTGTGTATGGATTAGCCCACAACTCCCCTCCTGCCCTTTCCCTCTCTTCTCCCCCCTCATGTTTCATGTGCGCTTAACTGAGGAGGGAGTATTCTGGATCAATCGCTGACGATCAGGCAGAAGCCCTTACATGAGTGGATAGTTAAAGCCAGGCCTAATTTGTCAGCTGATCTCCAGTGGTGAGCCTTTGAGCTCTCTGCCAGAGAAGAGAGAGAGAGAGAGAGAGAGAGAGAGAGAGAGAGAGAGAGAGAGAGAGAGGATCTCTCGGCCTTACTGGACTAGAACCCCCATTGAGAAAGCGTGCTCAGCAAAGAGGTAAAACTTCTTCAGTCATCATAAATCAAAAGCCATTAAAACACTGGATCAGTTGAGGCTGGTGGTCAGCAATGAACAGCAAAAGTAACACTGTCCCGAGAGGCTAAAAAAATAGAGTTAATTAGATTGGATGGCACTGAATGATCAGAGGTGCTGTACTACAGTTATGAAAGGCATACCGGCCCTGAAAATGGCCCTGAAAATTTGGAACAGAGCAAGCTGGTGGGGGGGGGGGGGGTGGGGTGGGGTAAGGGGGTGCATGCACTAAGTGATACCCTTTCACTCTGTGAAGGACATGTCTGACTGCGGCGTCAACACTTCCATAAACCAGAGCCCAAGGTGCCCTTTAACTCGAGTTACGAATCAATGCAAAGGTTAACGACAAACCCTCACCTAACACGGCTCCACTTAGAACAAGGGTCAAAAATAAACATCGCTGACTGTTGCACTCTCCTCGTTTGCATCCTGAAATACATAGCCTAGCAGTGTTCCCGCAGCCAGCATAAACCTCTCTAAGTCTCCCTCTCTCGCGTAGACACACACCTCTGCATCCAGAGAACATATATACACTTACTGACACATATACACTTATACACTTACTGACCTGGACCTCTGAGTCTGAACAAAGATGATAAGTCATCTGTGGTATGGTCAGACATACCTCTGAATTCTCTCCTAATAGCCAATTTAATTAGATTCGCTGTGACAGAACAGAATAAGGGCAATTAACACTGTGCTATGGTTCAAGGCTGTAATGACTACAGTACAATGGCAGAGCAAGAACCCACCTCGACCCCCTACCCCCGCCCTCAACCCACTCTCGGTGTCCTTCTCTCCCGCTCTCTCGCTCTTTCTCTTTATCTGCTGTGTAGTACACAGAGGTGGCCATAACACTACACAGTGACAGAACGGTGAGGTCTCACTCTAACCCTGCTGCAGCATCGTCTCTGTTCAAAAGCAGCTGCAGCTGGCACACGCACAACATTACAGAACAAAAGAGGCTGAAAAAAAAAGGGGACGCAAACAGCCTGTTAAGAAACGGTGAGAAGGCCCATAAGAGACAGTGAAGCTGAAAAGCAGCCATAAATCATCTGGGTCTGTTTTCATGATGGCTCGTGCTCCTCTCTGTCTCACTGCACCTGTTGGCAAAGATGAGAGCCAGAATTTTGCCATGATGTTGTTGTATTATGGGACTCCTTCCAGCTTAGCACGGTGGCACAGGTGTGGCGAGCGACTCCCGCGTGCCCCGAACAGGCTGTACTTTACGAGAACGCAGGCAGCGAGGGGGCCAGGCGGTGTAAGGTTCAGACATAGGTTTTTTTATGACTCTGTCCAGGGCTCTGCCACCTGCCAAACCGACCCCTGACCAGATGCTTCGGGCAAGCCAGAGTCTTTTACAGCTGCACTCAGAGGCAGAGCCGTTCAGCCCCGAGTTAACAGCCTAATCAATCTCTATTCTTTATTGTTACCCCAGTGTCTCAGAAAGCAGCTTCACAAGACTGCTTTATAAACATAGCAGCGTCCAGAAAAACACAGAGAGAGAGAGAGAGAGAGAGAGAGAGAGAGAGAGAGAGAGAGAGAGAGAGAGAGGGAAAAGGGGAGAAAGAGATAGGGGAAATGATCATAAAGGTTCTAAACAGAATCTGTTGGCAAGCTGACACCATGAGTCCATTCCTGTAGTTTTCTGTTAGACATCCTCTGACCCCTACGGGCACCTTCCTTTCATCAGTTCACCACAGTATCTTTAAGTCCTGCTGACTAAATATTTTGACCTGCAAACGGTTTGAGGCCTTTTCAACACTTACAACCCCAAATTCAGAGCCTCTGATATCTAAACAAGCTCTGATCATTCTTACTGATTAACACAAGTCAAAACAAAGAGTCACTTTCACTTTCTAAAATAGTGTTTCTAAATATTTATAGAAACACTATATATATATCTATATATCTATCTATCTATCTATATATATCTATCTCTCTCTCTCTATATAGATCTATATCTATATATGTATATCTATCTATCTATATATATATCTATATATATATATCTATATCTATATCTATACATCTATATCTATATCTATATCTATCTATCTATCTATCTATCTATCTATATATATATATATATATATATATATATATATATATATATATATATATATATACATATATTTTGTACGAGAGGGAAACAGCAAATAAGAAACAGGACAAGACAGACAGAGATGAACTTATTATACACAATGTTATCGCTCCAGAGAGGACAACTCCAACCGTCAGTCATACTAGTAACTAGTAATACCACAGAACGATTCACACTACAGAAAAGCCCTGAAAACAGGGGTAAAGTCTGGAGCAGAGCATACACAATGTCACAGAGTGTCTCACAGCATTCTGTTCTCTTGTTCTTCTCATTAATGCATAAGACCAGTATTTGAGCTGTCAGTGGGGCCAGGGGTGAGTGTAAGCCTTGTTTAGCTTGTGACAAAGATATTGTTTATATTTTGAGTGTATGTTAAGGTCATGGTATGTCTATGCCCCGCCTTGCCCCATGTCACAGATGATTTAGTATGATATACTAAAGATAACTTCCAAGATAATTTCTACCACGATCCTGCTTTTGACTCAAAATACAAACAGCACCTCATCACTCTTCATATGAATGTGTGGCTACTTGTGTGTACTTTTAATTCTAAAAGCACGCAGAAACAAGAAAAAAAACCAAAAACATGTCCATCAATTCACATTCTCACAGGCTGATGCACGTGGAAACTGCATGATCAAGACATATGTTTTCTCACTGATTACAGTGAGTGCTGTCATAATGATTTGATGCTTGTTACTAGGAGCTATTTTACCATTGTCTCTTTTTTTTTCTTTTCTCTTGTTGAGTAACAGTTAATAACTTGTCTGACCTGTTGCACACTGTTCCCATGAGTACCCTCAGGCTAAACAAACCCACAGGGAAGGAGAACACACTGAGTCTGACACACTCTCATACTCCCTGGAGACTGTACACTGGGCTCAAAAAAGGAGAAAAAAAGGAGAAAGAGGAGGGCATTAGACAGGGTAGAAAGATCCCTGCACCTGAAAAAAAAAACTCTTTGTGTCAGCTGGTGTTGTGGCTGAAATAATATGTTTGTGTATGTGTGTGTGTGTGTGTGTGTGTGTGTGTGTGTGTGTGCGTGTGTGTGTGTGCGTGCGCATGTGTTGACTGCAGTACTCCCTCATGCACTCATGATATTGGGGATCAACACACACATGCGCGCGCACACACACACACACACACACACACACACACACAGAGAAAGACACACAGAGAAAGAGAGAAAGAGAGAGAGACCCACACACACACACACACACACACACACAGAGCTGAGAAGTGAAATGCTCTGTTGTATGCTCATGTGAGGTCACTGTGCATCCTCCATTTTGTGTAGCTCTTGTGAGATCAGAGAGAAGGCTCATTGGTTGAGACGCCTCAGAGTGGTCCTCTCCTGTCTTGTGGCTTAGCGAATGAAACAAGTCTGTCAGTGGGGCACTGACATCAATGCCACCCACCACCCCTCTCGCCCCCTTCTCTCACAGTAATAATTAGGCTGCTGCAGCCAGCCAGCAATTTCTCTTCCCCTTCTCTCCATTCTTCTCTTCTCCTTTTTTCATGCTCCCCTTTTTTCTTGTCAAGTAATCATTGAAAAACTAGCATGTGTCTGACACTGTCACCAAGGCAACGGCAGTTAAGACTGGAAGGCAGGCGGGGGGCTCATTCTGTGCGTGAATGACGAAGATAGAGGGAGTGTGTGTGTGAGTGTCTGTGTGTGTGTGTGTGTGTGTGTGTGAGAGAGAGAGAGAGAGAGAGAGAGACATAGAGAGAGGAGAGATGCCAGACATTCACATACATACACACACACACACACACACACCACACTCTCACACACACACACACACACACACACACACACACAGAAACACACACATACACAAACAAAAAAGGCATATGGTCAAAAACACATTGTACTCCACTGCACACTCAATGACACAAAGATTCCTTTTTTTCGAGTGTATTAAACCAGTGTATACTCTAGATGGTCTCTCAGAGCTTGCTCTTTTGTGGGAGCTCTTTGGAGTGAGCGGCTCCTGGGAGAGTAGTGACTAGTGAGTGTTGGTGGATTGATTGCTGAGCCACAGAGGACTGACATACTGACCCCTGGCTTTGACTGCTGCCACTTCTCCTCCGCTAGTAGTCCTAATCCCCATGGCACTCCAGTCCTGCCAGGCCTAGCAAGGGCACAGAGGGCAGGCAAGTCAAAGGGGGCAGGGCACATTCCTACAGGGGCCAGAGTGACAGCTAGCAACCGTCAAAGCTCAGAGGAGCCCTCTACACTACACAGGCTAAACGGAACCTCACTCAACTACTGCCCATTTCCCCGTCCATCTCACTTTCTCTCTCTCTCTCTCTCTCTCTCTCTCTTTCTGTTGGGGAGTACAGTTTAGCTGTGGTCGGATCTCCATTACAACAACCCCATCCATCAGATGGGAGAGAGAGAGAGAGAGAGAGAGAGAGAGATGAAGAAGAAAAAGAGGGAGGGGGGGGGCTGAGCATGAATCTACATCATTTCATCCATACTGTATGAGTATCTGCAGTAGATCTGTCTTTGTCCATTAATAATCATGAGCATTCACTCTTGGCCCAGTCTTAACAGACTATGTTGCAGGCTGTGATCATGAATAATTCATCAGCACTAAGTGTCAGCTTAGCGGCCTCTCTGTCAGAGGGCATCTTTTGCAATCTCACTGCCATGTCCTTTACTGCCCTAAACTGCTCTGAAGCGCCCTGAACCCTCACACTTTGCCCCTGCTAAAAACCTGCCGTTCTCAGCAGAATCATCAATCACATGTAAGCACAGACCAGCCTCGGTACTCTGCTTCCTGTCATCTGCTCTTTCACACTAAGAGTCACGATTAGTGGGTAATAAACATATCTGAGTTGTTTCCTCCGCGACAAAACAACTAAATCCGTACCTCTGCACCCCTATTGACCTGGGCCTCTGTGCTTTATCCTCTCACATAACATCCAGCTAAAAAGGGATGACTTATGTATATAAACACCATTGTAGTCAATGAGAACCTGCAATAAGCATTACAAAAAGGCTCTCATGCGCTTTAAGACAACACTGATACATCTACAGCATTATAGACAGGTGAGGTATCATAATGGTTTGAAACAAAAAACAGTGCACCCATCACTTTAAGGTGTTGACCTGTTGAACTTGTATGTCATTGAGATCACTTAAAATGATCACTATAGGGAGAGAGAGGGAGAGGGAGAGAGAGAGTTGATGCTCTTTGCTTTACCCCATATTCCCCTGGCTCTGTTCTGTAGGACCTGTGCATGTAGTTATACACTCACAGAATCACACTGTCAGTGGCCAGAAAATGTATGGCAAAAACAACAAGCACATGCACCACAAACAATAAACAACAATATTAAAAAATCATCAACTCATTAATGAGTGAGTTGATGACTGACGTGATGGACCACTAAATGCCCACATATCACAATAAACACATCATGCATTCAGGTTTATGCTCCCAACATACATGAAATAAACCAAAAAAATAGCTATGAAAATACCATGTATCAGAGCAGCATAATGTTCTGCACATGCACGCATTCACTCTTTTTCATTTTCTCCCCCTTCTTTCCCTACTGATCCACCCCCACCCCTTCTCTCTCCCTCTCTCTCTCTCTCTCTCTCTCTCTCTCTCTCTCTCTCTCTCTCTTTACTCTGCTCATGTGTCTTTGTGGTGGTGTGTCATGGCTTGGCTGCCCTCTACATAATCAGAGCTCAGTGAGGCGTGAGACACACTTAAACGCAGGCAGCAAGTAACCTCACCCCACCTCAATAAAACACGCTCCATCACTTACTGTCCGATAACACACACACACACACACACACACACACACACACACACAACCACCTCTAGCCGCTGTTCCTTATCACTAATGGGAGCCAGAGTTCTCTCATTGCATACTCAGTCTAATAATACAACAGCCCAAAGCTCCTTCAGACAACAACACATAAGAGAATAAAAATTAAATTGGACCTAGTTAAAAAAAAAAGAAGAAGAAAAGAACAGAAAAAAACTGCAACTTGCATGCTTTTTAAACAGGGGATTTTCTTTCTCTCTTACACACAAGTAACTCACATTTACGTACAAATGTGTACAGACATAAACACATATGTGGACAGATACACACAAATATAGAACACACACACACACACACACATACACACACACACACACACACACACACAAACACACACAGAGTCTACTTCAAGACAGCTCACCTGGTAAGTAATACAGTGGTGCCTTAAGTCCAAACATGGTTCCTGTTACAATGTCATGTTTTGCAGTAAAGAGGAAATGAGATGTTTAAAGTGTAGTCCTATCCAGGAGGAGTATGGGTGATGGGGGGTGGGGGGTATACCCCCGGTGTCACCCTGGCAGGAAAAGAAGTGTGTCGGGAAGCCACTCAGCGTCAGCCCCTCATCTCTGCCTGGTTCTGCCAAGCTAACAGCGCACGAGGTCCAGATGAACAAAGCCCCCCCCTCTGTTTGTGTGTGGTCTCACAGGTCAGAGAGCGGTCAGAAAGAGTAGGCCCCCCCCCAACAGAAGGTCAGAGATGAGGGGTCAGCCAGCGTCCTCTCATCCAGCGATCCGATACGTTAGAGAGAGTGTCAGAAAAACATACGGAAGTCACTCATTGGGAGCAAAGCGGATGAGGGAAGAAGAAGAGATATGCGATTTTGTTTTTCCCGTTGAGTGAGAAGAAGATAGAATAATCCTACAGAGAAAACCCTGTCCACAGGAGCAGCCTTTATCCCCACATCTCACACACAGGATCTGAGGAGAACAGGCTTTCTTCTTCTGTCACTACAGCTCTCACTCTCTCTCTCTCCCTCTTCCTCTCTCTCTCTCTCTCTCTCGCTCTCTCACTCTCTCTCCCGTCTTCCCTTTTTCTTCCTCTCTCATGCACTGCCGACGATGAGCGTAGAGGAGGAGGGCAGAATGAAGTCCCTCCAGGCTACAACACAGCCAGAAAGGGAGGGAGGGAGGAATAGAGAGAGAGAGAGAGAGAGAGAGAGAGAGGGAGAAAGAGAGAGAGAGAGATAGAGAGGGAGGAGGAAAAAGAGTGGGGGAGGACTGAGGGAGGGAGAGAGTAAAAGAGGAAGGGGGAGAGAGAGACAGAGAAGGAGAGAGAGAGAGAGAGAGAGAGAGAGAGAGAGAGAGAGAAAGGCTGTCCAGTGCCGATTCTTCACGCGAGAATCATTCTGTGCAGATTGGAATCACGCCTGAGTGACAGCTGATTCATCAGCCTTGATGATGAGAAAAGTCTGGCCCAGGCGCCGTAGGCATCTGTACCCACACGGTACGGTGCCACCTTAACCCAGTACTGATCAGACATTCACTGAGTGAAATCAGACACCACACACACACATACACACACACACACACACACACACAGACATCTATACAGACACCCCACACACAGACAACTTCAAGGGCAACTTGACAATAGAGCAGATATGTGTGTAAGAAAACGCAAACCCCAATATGAGCTTATTCTTGACTTCCTCTCCGCATCACAGGAATGAGTGAGCCCTCCGTTCTATCCCTCGACCGCTCACTCTGTGTCTCTAAGCACCACTTCATGTTGGTCTCAGAGCAAGCTACAGAAATTGTTTGGTGCCAAACACACACACACACACACACACACACACACAGGCAGACAGTGATAGCACACTTTACCATAACTAAAGCAGAAGGGTTGGGGAGTTAATGACCTGCTGGGAAGCTACAACGTGGAATAGAAAACAGCAGGAAGGAAAGAAAGAGGGTGAGGGTGAGGAGAATAAGGTAGTAAAATAGGAAAAATGAGGATAAACAGGATAAAAGATGAGGATAGAGGGAGGAGAAGGGGGGTGGTTAAAGAGGGAGAGGACGAGGGAAGGGGGGGGGGTATTCTGGCAGTACTATTTGCCCTGAAGGCTGTCTTGCACCCAAACCCACACGTTGAAACTCACAGCGGGGAAATGTGTGTGTGTGAGAAAGAGAGAGAGAGAGAGAGAGAGAGAGAGAGAGAGAGAGAGAGGGAGAGAGAGAGAGAGACAGACATGCACCACTATGCCATTATCCAGCACTGTACCTACAAACAGACAGATACCAACCCCCAACCCCATTTTTTCTCCCTCTCCTCTCATTCTCTCTTTCCTCCATCTCAGTGTTCAGATCCAGCCAACAGCCTCACACATTCAGCTGTGTGCGTCAGGCCCCGGTGACATCACAGCCGCACACAGAGAAGCATGCTCACAGGCAAATAGGCCAAATAAACACTAATCAGCACAGATGAGGAGAGAGAGGGATATGGATGGTGAAAGGGAGAGAGTGAGAGTGAGAGAGAGAGTGAGAGAGGGAGAGAGAGAGAGAGAGAGAGAGAGAGAGAGAGAGAGCAGACGATGGAGAGCGAGAGCAGACAGATGGAGTGAGGGAGGGCTGGTACAAAAACCGTATCGTCCTACTAAGGAACACTTTCAATTTAAGAAATGCAGAAAGGAGAACATAAGGATTATAGAGTTTTAGCCATACTAACACACAAACAGAGACACACACACACAAATGCGCGCACCCACACACACACACACACATACTCACGCACACACAAACGCGCACACACATACACACACACACAAGTACACGCACACACACAAATACAGGTGCTGAAGACTGTGACACCCCATAAAATGGGTTTGGTGGTGTGTGGTCCCTTAGGGGGATGTATCCACCGCTCAACTGAGAAAACAGACAGACATCGATCTAAAAATACACAGCACTTCACAACTATCAGCTCACACACATTTCCCAACATACGTCTCACATAGCACCCTCAAAAGACAAAAGAATATATCTATCATAAAGAAATAGCCTTTTGGAAGCTAATTAATTTGAGATACTGTGGTATTTTACGGGAGACATTCAATTGCTGTGTCCTGTGAAATGGCCTCACGCTAGCAAAACTGGATGCTTTTACACTACGGCTTATATACATCTATGCTCGACTGATCTCCCCTGTCTGACAGAGGCAGCAGCAGCAAACAGCAGCCCCTGTGGATGTGCAAAATAAGTCAGGCAGCGATTGAAAGGTCTGAAGACCCTGGAGACCAGACCCGTGCCTGAGACATACTCTCTCTGATCAAGAGACGAGAGTGTAGAATTCATCAAACACAAGATCATGTGAATGAGGCAAAGCAGGACAAGGAGAGTTAGAGAGAGAAAGAGAGAGAGAGAGAGAGAGAGAGAAAGGGAGAGAGAGAGAGAGAAGAAGAGAATGCCACAAGCAGGAAGAGTGGGTGAGGTGAGAATAAAAATGAACAAGAAGTAAAGGGAGGCAGGAAAAAAAGAAAAGAAACCACAAAGGCAGTGAAAAGAATAATAAAAAAAAAAAACTGAAGAGAGCTTCTCATCCAAATCCCTTTTTCAAGAATGTTTCTGCTTTCTTACAGTGATAATTGATTCACTGTTGTCAGATGCAAAAACAGTCTTGAATCTGTCTCTGTACAGGTTGGTTCAGAGTGGCCACCAGTCACTGTCCCCTGCTTTCCCCCAGTCCAGAGCAGAACATCAGTATCTGGTAGTGTGGGTGTGTGATGGGGTTGGGGGTCTATCAGTCCCACAGCAGGAGAGAAAGATAAGGCATCTCCTAATCTACGCTTCACACACAGCACACCGCCTCCTCTGTTCCTTAGGCCCTCAGAGAGGAGCAAACATGTGGGGGGAGAGGGAGAGAGAGAGAGAGAGAGAGAGAGAGAGAAAGAGAGAGAGAGACAGCTAAGGGGAAATTCACCCATGTTCCTGCAAGCACTAGACCCAAACTTATGATGCGTCCTGTCTGGTGCTCAGTGAAATACACGACATGAGAAAAATTAGCCCCCCATTAGTATCTGAATGTTTGAAAAGGATGCATCTTTCCCCGGTTTCTGTGAGGTGAGTGTTAGTGCAGTAGACAAAACACATAAAGACATCTACCAAACAATCACCGAGCGTGTGGCGGCCCTGGACGATAAGACACAATCAACATGCGGTCATCTTTGATTTTTTTTTTTTCTTTCTACATTTTCTAACCCCTGCTCTTCCCTTTTTCTGTTTATCTATTGCTATCTGACTACAGCGCTGCTCTGGGGGTGACTGGGAGTAAATCTTCCTGCATATGCTAATTGTAGCTGAGCTCAAAGAATTAATTTGCAAATGTGTCATTACCCATCAGCGGTGCCTGCACTAGGCCTGTAATTACCAAGCTAGCGTGCGGCGAACCCTGTACACGGGTCACACCGGCAAGCTGTTCCTTCATGTAAAAGAGCGCGAGGGGAAGAGTGAGAATGGCCAATCATTGCCGAGAAAAAAAAAAAAAAAAAAAGTAAAACGTTGCACAAAACCATTCTGCTTCATTCATACATCAGTGATGAAAACAATATGTATTAATATGATTATGTACGTGTCTCACTGCAGGGAAAGACTAACAGAGAGCAAAAAGATTACTAAACATGGTCTGGCTAACTTACTTAATTATTTCAGACTGAGCTAGAACATAACAGACAAAACAGAGTGAGAATTATTTATATGCAAAATCATACTGACAAATAGACAAGCTCCTCCGCGTGCTCCCGTATTCATACTATAACCGCAATATGAATAAGCACAACAGCTACTAAGCCAGCCATTTTTTTCCACACTGGTTCTGTCAGTTGCCTAAGCAGTGAAAGGGCATCTCAAAAACCACTGCATTAGCTGCATCAAATACAGTTTCCACTAACCATAACAAAGACAAAAAGAACCTCAAAACTGACCATACACACCCACTCTACCCACTTCTGAAGGAATGCACATAGACGCATACACACAGACACACACACACAGACACAGACACACACAGACACAGACACAGACACACACACACACACAGACACAGACACAGACACAGACACACACACACACACACACACACACACAAATACAAACATAGGGGAAAAGTATGTGCCTCTGTGTCTGACCCCGGGGTAACAGATGGTGCCATGCCGGATGTCACATTGTTGTTTTCTTTCTTTCAGCCCTTTTGAGCACTGCAGATTGTTTGGGTCTAATTTACAGCCCCCTGTTCTATGGGGTCAAGACTGTTTGGATCTGTGGAGTCAGCTGACAAAAGCAGTGCCACACCAGTGAAACAGCAGCCTACCCTCCCTCCCTCCTGCTCTCTCTCTCTCTCTCTGTCTCCCTCCCTCCCTCCTGCCCTCTCTCTCTCTCTCTCTCTCTCTCTCTCTCTCTCTGTTTTGCTCTCCAGAGAGCCACCGCATACTGCAGTAGTGACTTTTTAGTAGACTCCTAACCTAGCATGTTCCTCAACTCCAGTTCTGGTCCTCTAAGCCAATGTGGTAAAGCACACAAAACAATAAATCCCTCTAAACAAAGCTTTAGTCTCCTCCAGTTTTTAGAGGTAAGTCAAAAAGACCATTACTCAGGCGTAGGGATTTTTCTTAGGTTTGCTAATAACATAGCTCAAAGTGACTCCCATGAGCTCTCATCTCTTAGTCTGCCTAGGTTTTTTTTCCCCTAGAATTTAAACCTCTTTTCTCCTCCCTCTGAACTTACAGAGTTGATCCATCGACTGTCCACAGTGTCTGCACACACTGAATGCCTTTAACTTACTACTCCATGACCCATCCACATAGTCCCCGTGCAGCCATGGCGCAGTGCTGGGCCGAATGTACATCAACAGCACAAAATATCTGATCCCAGATCAGCAGATCAGCTAAGAGGGCATTAGATTTACAGTGTAAAGGGGTTTGTGTGAGCTCTGATGTGCACTTAATCTAAACACTGAGGCTCCTCGCTCAGATCCTGCACCTCTATCTTTGCATCTCCCCATCTCTTTCTCCCTGCCACAGAAGCAAAGGAGACTGGACCAGACTGAGAGAGCAGCTGTTCCTTCTCTGGCAAGATACTGTTTCCTCAGTGTGTTGCAATTGCAATTGTGCGCGCATGTGTGTGTGTGTGCGTGTGTGTGTGTGTGTGTGTGTGCATGTGTGTGTGTGTGTGTGTCTGTGTGTGTGTGTCTGTGTGTATGCATTTTTTTCTTTATTAGAAGCAGCAATCATGCAGTTTCTTCAACCACCACACGCAGTACTGTTATAGCCACAGACAAAAACATCTCTCATTCATGTGTTACTTTTTACACAACTACAAATGAACTGTAACTAGTCAGAAGGTCACAGCAACCAGTCAGAAAAAAAACAAAAAACCATCTCATAAAACTCTCTCAATGCCTCATAGTTTCACCTGCGCTGGATATAGAAATATCATCACAGATCAGTTAAAGGAATATGAGTCAGATTAGGACATTAAGACTGATTTTATATCAAGGAACAGGACTCTTTCTCTCCCTGTGTGTACATTTATCAAGTCATTTACAAACAGAAACAAATATTATGGCGCCACAAACTATTCACTCACAATCTCACATTACATGCAAACTGTAACTACAACTCAACTATACAACTTAACCAGCTCACTCGTATTACATTACTTTCATACAGTCATCAAAGGGCCATTAATGCGTGGGCTTTGCCATCTTCCCAAAACGTAAAATGTTCCTAGCATCGCCAGCCAACAAAACACATTAGAACCACCTTTTAACCACAATTTTCATCCGCCACTTAATAATACACCTTACACAGGCATAGTGCAATGACTCTTAATAATACACCTTACACAGGCATGGTGCAGCCCCCTTGGCTCGCTCAACACGTCAGAATCACAAGCCGGAAATGGAATGCCAGAGTAACTCATAACATATGAAACTGTGAAAGCACAAAAACCAACCACACGGCGCGGATGAAAACAGAAAGCAGGCATACACTTACCTGAACAGAGCGTGGTATGGGAAGGTACATCACAGGATAACCACGGAACATGGAAGAGAAGGAAAGAATACAGAGAAATATGTTTTGATGTTTATAAAGGACAGACCAGTAGCTATTAAAAATATGACAACACAAATCTAGAATAGAATAGAATAGAATAGAATAGAATAGAATAGAATAGAATAGAATAGTAATAAACGGGGTTGAACAACACTGGGGAAAATTGCTTTTCCGGACTGAACAGAATCTGAACTTTAGTCAAGTTGTCAGCACCCTGTCACTCTTTTCTAGTCTCAAGCTCGTCTCTAGTTGAGGCCTCTTTCACACACTATCACACTCCATCTCTCACCATCGTCGTACACACATATTAGACACACCAACAGCAACGCCGCTAGTCATGTGCTGTCTTCACACACACAGTCACATCCATTTAACCCTTCAGTCAAAGATATGCTTCAAACCGATACACAGGTAACACATTTACATGCACACGTAGGAGACAGCAAGGGGGAGACAGACACAGTGACAGCAGGACAGACACATTGTCAGACACTATATCTCCTACAATACCTTGTGGCACTTTGTTGCCACTGTAGCTACGTGTTTCTGGATGGATATTAGACAAGCTTGATGGTTTGAACTCTTTTTTTTTTTCTTGTCAAGCAAAGTTTCTGCTTTCTTTTATCTCTGCATCAAGTATCTGAAAACCTCTGGCAGATCTGAGATAGACATTGCATGTATATATATGTGTGTATGCGTGTGTGTGTGTGTGTGTGTGTGTGTGTGTTTATGATAGAGAGAGAGAGAGAGGGAGGGAGAGAGAGAGAGAGAGAGAGAATAAGAGAGTGTGTATAGTATGACAAGCGAAAGCAAGGAGGGATTCTTTAAAAGCCTATCTCATTTGATTAACAAATGCCTTCCTTTTTGCCTCAGGGCAGATGCACATATGCAAAGGCAGAGAGAATGCTTTAAGACTCCAAAACAGCAGGAAAATCCTGCTTCTACAACATGCTTTGGTAAAGAGCATGACGGCCACACACACACACACACGCACACACACAAATATGAAACTATATGCGCACACACATAAACGCAAACGCACACGCAAGCGCACTCACACACACACACACACACACACACACACACACACACACACACACACACACAAATTGTTGGCAGCAGGGACATTTCTTGCTTGACTTGTCTTTCTCTGTGGCATTTTCTCATTGGGTTGTTTGTCTCAATTATCCATGCTTATTGGACAGAGAAGGTTAAGCCATTAACTAATATGCAAAGATGTTATGAGAGGGAGAAAATAGAGCTCTTTTCTTCCCTGGCCAGGCTGTGTGTAAAATAGATAGCAGTTTGGACAAAGCCTAAGGCTGGATATGAGAGTGAGAGAAAGAGAGAGAATAGAACATGACACGCAGGGTTCCCAGTAGCTGGGTAGGTTTAAAAATGATGTGTTGGCCTGGCCAGTGCCCAGTGAGTGAGCTGTGACCGCTGACAGGAGTGTAAGGCAAGCACTGTGTGCGTGTGAGCTGTGTTTCTGCTTCAGCACGGGCTACGTTCACTTACTGGGGCGGACTAATGCTGCGTGTGCTCCGGTTACACACTCCAGTGCACACGCAGGATCCATGAACACAGGGTCACGGGCTCTGTATCTTTCTCAGACACACACACACACACACGTACACACACACGTACACACACACACACACACACACACACACACACACACACACACACACAGACACACACATCTATATAATAACCTCCTTCCCGAAACAATGCACAGACTTAGCGTTATTAACTGCTCCAGCTACATAGCAACACAGAGATTGCATTCTCAGAAATTCTCTCATTACATGAGAGAAAAAGAAAAAAGGAGGGGGGAGTAAGAAAGAGAGAGAGTTACTGAAAGGGACAGGAAGAGCTGAAAGAAGGCAGAGAGAGAGAGAGAGAGAATGGAAAGACATGACTGAGATAAGATGAGGATAAGAGAAGAGAGGATGAGATTGATCTTTGATAAATTGGAGAAAACCTGGTAACTACCGGAGGAATGTGCAAACAGAAATGATAACACACAGGCTGATTAATATGCAGAGTGTAATTTATTCAGATATCACAGTCCCTCCACCCTTCTGTGTCTGTCTAATGTCCAAGTAATACTTGGACATTACAAACCTCCACCCAAGTGTGTACCCCCACCCAAGTATTATCCATAGAGCAGACTCTCTCTACACTACAGATACATTATACACTCTACTCCCACATGTGTGCATCACTTCAGCAGCAAGAAGGACAAGCTGAACATTACTTTTGCATCCCAACCCCCATAACCATGACCCACTGTCTGTCAGACTTGCCCCAGGCAAGCCTTACACTTTGTACCACATATACAGTCCCACAGTTCCCATCTACACACACACACACACACACACACACACAAATGCATGTGTGCACACACGCACACACACACACACACACACACACACACACACACATACACACACACACAAACACACAAACTCACATTTCCAAAATGGAGGACTCCGGGGCAGAAACACTGGATGTGGATCTGCGGGTTGTGACAAAGCAATGGGATGGGTAAGCACTTCATGATCTCTCCCTCTCTCAGCCGAGTAATGAGCTGTCAAACACACTCTCCCTCTGCTCTCCTGCCAGTGGCCTGAGCGACATGTGTGTGTGTGTGTGCGCGCGCGCCTGCACACACGTGATGGACCCTTGCTCAGGATGGACAGATGCATTAACAGTCCGAGAAAAACAGCAATGACCAATACTTCCTTTTCGCAAGAAAGGTTTTACCAAATATACCAGTATATATGGAAAATCTTCCTAACCACCATTAGCAGTTTGTATTTAAGAGTTATTACTAATTAGTTTTAGCATAACTGCTGTCACAACAGTAATAGACATTGTGGGCAAATTCATTGTTTTACATTCCTAAGTGATATATCAGTGTAGCAAGCTGGAGGAAGCAAAAAGCCAGTCTGGCAGCAGAATAAAGATGAGACCTGTTTAGTCCACCATGAGACTATATCTCTGTGTGGGCAATGAATGTCAAACAGTCAGCATCACAGGAGCGTGTCATTTATAGAGACAAAAAACATTTGATAAATATACACACAACAAGTTGAACAAAACAAATGCACAGACACCAAACTGCACAGACCCGCCGTATGTGGATAAGTCAAATGTTGCTTTTTACTGTTAAAGTTTAATGAGAAGTCATTTGTAGTATAATAAGAAGTCATTTCTAGAATGGAACTGTCCTGCTGTTAGTAACATATCCTTCTTGCACTCTCTCTCTCTCTCTCTGTCTCTCATATACACACATACACGCATTCTCTGCTTCTCTCTCTTTCTGCTACATTTCGAAGGTATATTCTGTGGCCAACAGACGTTATGCATCTGTCATCTCTCTCTCCCTCTCACTTTCTCTCTCCCTTCCAGGTTATCTAAGCACTGTGTGGGAGCCAAGTGATTTCCTAAAGCAGGTTAAAGGAAATGGTGACTGTTTACATTTCACTGAGAGGCGGACAACACAGATAAAGTGTGATGGATCCTGTCCTCCCTTGCTCTCTCCCTTATCCATGACTCCCTTTCTTACACCTCACCTCATTTGCTCTACTGTTTTGCTCTGTAATCCTAAACATTACGGTTGCCTATTAAAATGTACGTACAGACCGCCCCTACGGACAGCTGTTTCTGTAACTCCGTGTTTTAAACATCTTTACTCCCAATATTGGTTCTTCCGTTTTGCTGTCCAGATTTCAGTTGAATCAAT
Source organism: Chanos chanos (assembly GCF_902362185.1). Lineage (NCBI taxonomy): Eukaryota > Metazoa > Chordata > Actinopteri > Gonorynchiformes > Chanidae > Chanos > Chanos chanos. The sequence continues at coordinate 12,702,649 of NC_044496.1, forward strand.
GCACTGGAAGAAACTGAGTGAGACAAAAACAGCTGAAATGTCAATTCGAAATTCAGCTGTGGATAAGTATAAACACACGGGCTCATTAGGGCCCATCTGAGAGTTATTCTTCTTAATGTGTGTTTGTGATTTTCTAGGTGGTTGTGACTACATAGGTGTATGTGCAAAGCTGGATGAAAGATGTGCGTTGGAAGACTGGACATTCTGGATGATTTTGTTGATTTTGTAGCGTGTGTGTGTGTGTGTGTGTGTGTATGTGTGTGTAAATGAGAAGGGCAAACTTTTGGTGGGTTGTTCTGGGCACGAATCCTAGGTTGCAGCAGATGGAACGACCCTCCTTTGCCATGACAATGCCAGCCGGTGTCCTGGCAATGCCTCGGGTCTCACAACACCCCACACACCTAGCCCAATGCCAACACAGAGAGGAGGAGCCTCCACATGGCTGCCTTCACTCTCATTGGTCAAATGGACAAAAAACTGTCCAATAAGGAGATTATCACATCATTTGAATTATCTTCTTTCAGTATGTCGGGAGATGGTGAGAGCCAACTGGAATATAGCACCAGAAAGGATATAACATTTCACCTCATGCCAACTGGCCACCAAACACTCAAACGCTCATACTGCCAACATCCCCTACACCTTCCAAACTGGTAGAGCGAATTATAGTCTGGGCAGAACAAAGCTATCACACAACGCAGTAAGATCCCTATGTCCCAGAACAACCTAAACAAAACCTAAACAAAGAATGGCTTAAAGGAGTCATAAAGGTCAAGGCATGTTTATAACACTTCACTGAACTATCTCAAACTATCTAAACTGTATAGAGTCAACATACTTCATGAGCAAAGTGCTGCAGTGTGATACAGTTGTAGCTGTAAGAGAAAGAATTTACAGGATGAAAGCTACAGCATGAGGAGACACTGAATTCTCCCGTTCTTTGACGACACGAAAACTGTTCTAAATACTCTCTTTATACTGTCAAAAAAAAACAACATCTATATTCCTTCTTTCACTCATCCCCCTCACCTTTTCTTACCTCCGGGAACTAAGAAAGTCTTGTTTCCCCTCAGATCAGAGAAAGATTAACCAACGAAAGAAACCAGAAACATTGTGTAACACATACGCACAATGACTGTTTCGTTAGCAGATTCACACATAGAGGGTGTGAAGAGAAAGAGAAATAGAGAGACTTTGTGTGGGACTGTTTAGAGAGTAAAAATGATTGTTTCAGGTAATGCTAAAACTTTAAGCCATCTAATCCACTGCAATCCAATCGCAGCAGCCCCTCTCTCTCTCTCTCTCTCTCTGCCTCTTCTGCCTATAGACTTACAAGTGTGTCCTTTTGAAGCATGCTGGGAGTCAGTGACGAGAGAGCGTTTCTACCATTCCGAATCTGTTGGCAAAAGTCTTATTTCAGCATTTAGATTTTTTTTTTCTTCTCTTTTTTCGCTTTTGCTTTACCGAGCATTATTTGGTGATTACGGCGGGATTTTAAAGTGCGCTACGGCCGACGGGATTTGCTTTGCTAACCCAGCCATCTTTAAACAATGCCTATTGATGAGGCACTAAGCAGCTCAATTGGATTAATTAAGCAGTGCTGTGAAAATGCAGAATGCAGTGGGCTGGAAGGGGTAGAGAAACAGCCAGGGCGGCTTTCACAAACACTCAGCGCACAGCCTGTTTACTCCTCAGCTGTAAACCAGTCAGGCTGCTGCCCTGCAGCAAGAGCTACCGTCATTGGCTACAGGCGCAAAGAGACAAACACATTAATGATTCACCACCACTGGGAAGGGAAAAGTAAGATAGCATGCTATTGTGCAGAGAGAGAAAGAGAGAGAGAGAGAGAGAGTAAAGCTTGCTCATCGGCTGAAGACGCATGGAACTGAACGTACTGATTGACTGTCAACTTATTAAACGACGATTATGACTGACGGATGACGCACAGCGCGAGTATAGGTTTATCACACAGGCGTAAGACTGGTTGTTTTTTCGTGTGATCTTGTATTAAAGCGAGAATTAATATCAGTAAAGCACGTTCGTTACGACAAGGCAAGTGTAAACTTTCTTTTATCCATTTTTTTCTCTCCGACACCTCATTTTAAACACACTGTCATATTAATGTGTTTACCTGTGTGCATTTATCCACTCTCAGCACATCTAAACCAAGGTCCTGGTCGTGTCAAGGATCCGGACCCAAATCATAGGATAAATTATTCAGCACCCTCTCCTGTATTTCAAGGCCACAATGAACTCACTTGCAAATGGTAAGCAAGTAAACAAACAAGTGGAAAAAAAACCCCAAAACAAAACAAAACAGGGGGATGACCTCAGATGATGGTGTAGTGGGGATGTTATGGAGAGTTTAGAGCATGCCTAATCCTCCTAATGTGTCCTTAACTTTACGCTCAGCTCACTTAGCTTCACATTCACTCTCTCTCGAAGACCTCGATTCGCTGGAGGAGGGTCGACTCTCCAGGAGGGTCGATCTCTGGGGTCAAGACTGGGCACTCCTGTTTTAAACTGAGGCGGAGTAATAGACAGCCTTTGAATGTTCTCAGTCTTTCAGAGTGACCAGCTCAAAAGTTTACGCCACGCAAGGCTGTTTTATAAGACACGATTACTGTTAATCAGTGATAAACTGACATCGTTAACATTGGGCTCACTCAGACGTTAAAGATTCATGTAAAGTGGACAAAGTCAGTGGCCTCTATTCCTTTCTTGTCCCAACCCTCAGAAACACACAAAAACAAAACAAAACAGAAAACAAAACAAAACAAACAATAAAACAAAACAAACAAACAAATAGTTGACAGTTAAATAAGTCGGAGGGAACAAATATTTTGAAGAACTGACCTTGAGGGAGATATTGCAGGAGACAAATGGAGATATTAAGATGTAGGGAGAAAACGAAAATATGGGCAGCTATATTATGATCTCTGGATTGTCTATGTTTATTCAGTCACGAAAGGGAGAGAGTGAGAATGACACACACTCACACACTCATTGCTTGTATGTGTCTGTGTGTGTGTGTGTGTGTGTGTCTGTGCATGTGTACTTGCAGGTGTGAGTGAGGTGAGAGAGAGAAAGAACTGGGAAAAAGAGAGAAAGGAAGAGAAAGCTAGAGGGAGAGGGAAATGGAGTGATGGAGAGGTAGGGACAAAGGGAGAGCCCCTAGGCACCCGCATCACCTCATTACCCATCAGGAGGTGCCACTGATGATCAATACAGCATTTGTAGATCTGCATAAATGGTATGCTCTCTCGTGTGTGCGTGTGCGTTTGTGTGCACATGCGTGTGTGCGGTGTGTGTGTGTCTCTGCATGCAGAAAACTGCACTCCTGTTTACTTATGTGTTTTTTTTTTCTCACTAACAAAGTATGTGCTCACGTACACAAACACAAATATAAAAACACACACACTCACATGTACACATTAAAAACAAATGCTTAGGTGTATCCATATAACTAAGGTAAAGTTCTTTTCCATTCTTTCTTTCTCTCTTGTGTCATTCTGAATAATCATCCCCATCTGAGACTGGTGGCTCATCATGACAGAATTTACTCAAATAGCACCAATTATCTATGGGTCTCTTCTAGAGCACAGTTAATCTTTCTGTTCTCTCTCTCTCTCTCTCTCTCTCTCTCTCTCTCTCTCTCTCTCTCTCTCTCTCTGTGTGTGTGTGAGTGTGTGTGTGTGTGTGTGTGTGTGAGAGTGTGTGTATGTCTAATAATTTCTCAAAAACATGCATAAATGCATACAACCTTGACAATCAGGGCAAACACTGTTAGACAGACACACAGCCAAGAGCGGGTCCCCTTTATTTCAGATCTGGAAGGTTCTCTATCTATACTGAACTGTTTTTTTTGGGGGGGGGGGGGGGGGGGGGGGGGGGGGGGTAATGTGGTTTGCATTCACTTCACAACACAATCGCAATTGGCTTTGGGCAAGTGAGAACAGGAGGATCGAGAGGAAAGGCGTGAATCGTCGCAGGCCTAGCCAGACTTCAGCAAAAGGGACATTTTGAAACATAGCTCTTGCTCACATCCTCAAAGAGAGGGGCAGGGGAAAGGCCCTTGGCCCTAAACTCTGGCCAGTAAAATTCCAATTCAGAAGACAGCGATGTCTCTGTGGGCTCTGCTGCCAAATCCCCACTGCCCCACCCACCGCAGCCTGCTCTATTTCCACCAAGCCACAACAACTGCATTAACAGTCGTCTGATCCACTGCCAACCTGAGAGGATGCCCCTTCCGCACAAACACACACACACACACACACACACAGAGAGAGTCAGTGGGGGATGTGAGGCATGGCTGCTTTGATAGGAGCTGCGGTAGGAGGGGTGGATGTAGGAGTTTCTATCCTGATTTATTGCTCTGCCATAACCAATGTTTAGAAAATGGCTGCTCTTACCAGCACTGAGCACAAAAGGATCAAAGGCAATCACACCGCCATTTGCCTGAGAAAGAGCCGTCCATCAAAATGCAGGCAAAGACCCAAAAACAATGACAACAACAACAAAAACAACACAAAACAAAAACAAACAAACAAGTGGCAAATAAGGTGACAGGAACAAACCGTACCCTTGTCTCTCTGTTTGAAGCCCTTGCTTCGTGCCAGAGGCTGGTCATTGAGTGCAGCTGTGGGTTATAGGAGAGAGGGGGTGGTGTATCAGAGAAAAGGACCTCTAGCAATTTCCCAGTGGTCCATCTATCATCTGATGAGACCAAGTTGCAAAACATTCTGCTTTCCCACCTTAGTATTTCCAGCAAAAACAAAACAGAAGAAAAGAAAAGAAAAGAAAAAAAAAAAGAAGAGAGACACACCTTACCCCAAACTAAAGGGATTCATTGAACACTTACCGAGTCAAGGGCTTGGTAATCTTATCATTCATCATGAGTTCTGAAGCTATTTCAAGTGTCTTGCAATGACAATAAATCTTCCACACTCAAACATTAAGTCATGAAATTATTTCCTCATACTGATCCATTTCTCCTTCAGTCCTCCTTTTTTATTTGCTCCTCTCCACTGATCCTGATGACACTCTATCTCCTACCATCCTGTTGTTATTGTTTTTGAGTATGTGTTAGTATGTGTGTGTTAGTATGTATATCTGTGTGTGTGCACATATGTGTGCGTGTGTATGTGTGTGTCTGCGTGCCTGTGTGTGTGCGTGCATGCGTGCATGCACGTATATGTGTGTGTGTGTGTGCGTGCGCGTGGACTCAATGACTCACATGTCATTAGCTCATAAAGCTGCCATCTTGATGAAGAACTAGGTTAAAGCAGAGCACACAAATAACAGACACACTAAAACCTGAGACTGAGGTATGCTCCTTTAATACACAAATCAATTTCCAGAGAACTGCTATTCAAAGAGCTGTTTAAACATTAGTCATTTCTGCTTGTGAAATGTGGAAACATTATTATGCTGTTTTAAAGCATCAACATTAAGACGAACGTATTTGCATGTTCGACAGTGTATTCAGTTATCTGAAAGACAGCGCTACATACTCACCACACAAGAACACTCACAGAGTTTAAAATTACGTGCGGCTCTCCACCAGAGAGATTAGTAAAGCCCCCTCACCTCACCTCTGCTCTGTCTCTCTCTCTCTCTCTCTCTCTCTCTCTCTCTCTGTTTCCTCTGGCAGCCACTCATCTGTTCTGTGAGTGAGAGAGTGTGGTCATGTTCTCGATGACCGGTCAGGCAGCACGCTCACTTAACCCCGGGCCCTGCTCTGCACTCGGCCAATATGTCTATTCCACAGCACTCACAAGACTCACCGGAGCGAGAGAATGAGAAAAAAAAAAGGGAGAGGGGGAGGAGAAGGCGAGGAGAGAAAGAAGAAGTCAACTACTACCGACCTGAGTTCTCTCAACCTGGCGTGTCCTGTTGCCATGGGAACAGAGCAGCAAAAGGTGGAGAGATGAAGTCCTGTGGCATGGGCTACCCTCCAAATCATCATCATGTGTGTGAGGGTTAGTGAATGTGGATTTAAGTATGTGTCTGTGTGTGCATTCATTTCTATTTTAGTTTTCGGTGTAGTTTGCGCGTTGATGTGAATAAGGTAAAGTCAGAAGAAGGGAGAAGAGAGGACGTGTGTGTGTGTGTGTGTGCGTGTGTGTGTCTAAGTCTGCGTACGTCTTTTATCACTGTGCTTGTGTATGAAGCGACGTGAGGATGTGATTGATGTGCTGTCCAGTCGCGTAAATCGGCTGAATAAGTCACCTGGGACACAGACATTTAAAAGAGACTGGCAGGCAAGGCCTAGGATTTATGAGCGGCGTGTTTCTCCCACCCTCAATTAAAGGCAGAGAGTCCCATTCGGGCTTAGGGAGCAGGAGTCAGCTACATGTCCCATTGATTTCCTGTACAGTGGTGAGGTCACTGAATTCACATCCATGGCCTGGTTCATATCGAACACTATAAATTTCAGGTATCTCCTCTGACACTGCGATGATGGGAGGATCTATCTGTGTGAGGTAAGAGCCAAACAAAGTGTATAGCTTCACTTTACACAGATGATAGATAATCTGCTGCCTTCAATGAGCTGCCGAGAGATTCTGAGCAATGACTGTGGCTAAACACCATGAAGACTGACATTTTGTCTTCAAATAAATAAGGCACATCTCAAGCAGATGTACACAGAATGGTATCAAATGTACTTCTCTCTGCGTTTTTTTTTCCTTTTCTTTTCTTTTCTTTCCTCACTGAAAAAAAAAACAGGGTTGAATAATGATGGGAGAAGATTAGGACTAACCCACGGGGCTTTGTGCTTGTTTTCAAGGTAACACACTGGGCGAGCGAAAGAAGCGATTGTACTTGCAGAGTAGACAAAATAAAAGCAGGTCTTGCAAAGCAAAGAAAATAAAAGCACCTTCTTCAGATCAATATATTGACATAGACGAGGCTGCGTACAACGAGCCTCTCTTGTCTGAAGCCTTCCCCTGCAGCTCAACCCTGCCTGCTCCTGTCCTTCTACTGAGAGCATAGAGGGCTATAACACACACGCACGCGCAGACACACACACACACACACACACACACACACACACACACACACACATATATATGTGTGTGTGTGCGTGTTTGTGTGTGTGTGTGTGTGTGTAGAGCATGAACTTCAGTTCATTTACATCTCAGTTATTTTAAGATATTTTGTTTTAAGAATGTGATGACTTTCTGCAAAAATGGGTGAAAAAGACATTTACACGCGTCGACATTAAGTGTAAGAATGACAGGAGGTTCAGATTGCGTATGAACATTAAGCAGGTGAAATGTGCCCCGTTTTTCACAGATCTTTTGGGAGAGAAGGATAAAGCTGCTTCGCTATTTTATTTACAGTAAAATTACACATTGGATCCAAAACTCAAGGTTCTGCATGTAGTGTAACCCACTAAGACAGCATTGCCACTCTAGTCACGTAACTCACGCTAGCACTCACAGCACAGTCCAAGTAATCCCATCTAATTGCTGGTGACATGGTTACCAGGAGGCAAGTACAAGGTGATCCAGGGCAACTATCAACGGAAAGTGAGACTATGAATGTGTTTGTGAGAGGCCTTAATGAGCTTCTCTCGAGTGGCACAGATAACAAACAGATAGGTGCGCGGATGCGACAGGCTATAGGACTTGTTACACGTTTAATGGCCAGTTGTGGGAGACCTGATCATACAGACTTCGCCCTGTGAGGTTGTGACTCTCTGATTTCATGCGCCGTGGACTGTCTCCTTAAGGTCTGTCCGCCATAAGTGATGGGGGTCAGGAGAAGTAATAGTCCCTTGGAGACTCCCCTGAGGACCGGCCTGCCAGCTCGTTAGAGGTTAATAAGGAGAGGAGAGGTGGACCATTAAAATGTACCTTATTCACAAATGATGGAGAGAAAGAGAGGACTCTTGGGGAGGAGAGAGGCTAGAGACAGGCTGTTACAGAACTATTTCACAGTCTGTCTCTCTACGGTGTTGTCATGGCTACCATGCAGCGGGATGGCCTCTATTGCCCCTCTTTTCTTTTTCAAATACAGCGCCGTAGTTCCAACTCCATCTTTGGCCTTGTTTGGTAGGGTAACTCCATTAGCTTTTTCCTCTGCCACGCTGAGCTGATGCGGCCTCAGTGTAGCTCCAAAGGCACAGTAAGACATAAGACAGTTCCCCAGAGCGTGGTCTCAGCAAGAGCCCTAATGTCAAGATCATAGCAAAAATATGACACTGTTTATACCCACGAAAATACATCCTATTTACAGTAGAACCACTTGACCTTTAAAAATTAGCTCAATAAAAACGTCTCACAGCTTTACACAGATTTAAGCGGTGACACGCACACGGACACACACCCACACACACGCTGGGGTCGGAGAGAGTTGTGTGCTGACTATTTGCGAACACTCCTGGGGGACCCCTGACGTCACCCGCTTAGCCTCTCTGAAGCACGGCGATTTATTCTGGCCAATTACCAGCGCACTGTCCCTTCTCTTCCTGGAACAGCCTGGCCCATTGATCCAGGCCCATTGAAAACAAATTAGCCACTGCAGGGAAGGCAACCGAGCTTTCTTGAGACTCACACACAGGCCTCTCTGCTGTGAATGGAAATCCATACCTCTGGATGTGGGAGGCTGCTTTTGATCGGTCTTGGCACTCAAGATTAATACTCGTTTGTAAGGGCTTTAATTGGTTGCAAACACCAGGCTAGCACCATTACAAATCATGCTTCGCAGCAGTGGAGGAAGTGGACAGTCACAGGAGAGTTAGAGACTGCATACACGCTATAGTTGGATACAGAAAATCATAAAGGAAAATGTGTTTGTGGTTTGATGCTCAGGATGGGTTATTAATTTACAATTATGGTGTAATTACATAGTAATTAGTCAAATAATTATGTACTTACATTTCCAGATTATAATATGTCCAAACAGACACATAAGAGACACAAATATGAATTGTACAACCACTAATGACACAAACAGCGTTCATTTTGTCTTTGGCTCTTTTTTTGTTAGCATGCTAGCAATGGTGCGTCACTGCTGAGATGCCATCCCTTATGTGCAGCGGTATCAAGTCAAAATCTGTATCGTACGGCAACATCTATTACAGCATCCGCACACTGAGCCCATCTAGCATGAAAATATGTAGACGGGTCCTCTGTAAGATGCACATCATGTGGGGCTGGGCAAACTGTAAATTGTGACATAAAAGTACAGAAAACTAACAGCTGATAAACATCCCTTGTCCCTTGGTCATAGCCTTGTTCTTAAGATCCCTAATGCCCCTCACTCAACCACCAGACCTAAGCAGCACTGCACACTCAGTTTCTCCTGTCCCCATATGGCTGTAATTTGCTGGGTTAATTAATAGGGCAGAGGTGTCAACGTTTTTATACCAGTTATCCAGTAGGTGACTTGTTATTTTTTTTAACAGGGGGTATGGCCCAGTGGCCAACATAGGGGATGGCCCAATGGTCACTGACACTACTCAATAGAATATATAGGTAGATGGCAGGTTAACAAAGGGAATGCATTTTGGTCATTTTAATAACACAGAGAATGGCATCCCCCCTCATCCCCCTACAAATCGCCTACTGCAGTTGTCTTTGTGGAGAAACTGAGCATAGAGGAGAACGTGTTTATTTTCACACAGCCCTCGGAAGAAGAGAAGAACGAAAGAAAGTGAGAATAGAGCTTTAAACTTTTATAAAAAACGGTGAGTTGCTTGATATTAAGCAGTACTATTTGAGTTCTGTTGATTTAGCGACCTGGTCAAGCTAATTACAAATGACTGATACTACTGCTGTGGTCATATTCCTGTAGCAGCAACTGCCTCCACAGAGCACCTTCACACTTGTATCTAAATTGTATTAAACATTTATAAAAGTTAACAGTTAAACAATTAACAGTTAATAACTGTTATAAAACAGAACTAACACATTTTATTAAATGGAGAGAAGTGAGCTAATTTAAGTTGAAAAGTGTTTCCACCCACACAACGAACGGAATGTGAAACGTTGAGCTTTGTGACACTTCATTAAAGTAAGACAAAGCAGATTTTGTTCTGGTGAGATGTATCTAAGAGCTATTTCCAAGATCCCCAAAACAAGACACTAAACAACGCACACAAACACACAGACACAGTAGCGCGAGGCAAATACAAACAACTCCCCAAACTGCATTGATCTGTAGAGTTCCTGCTGTGGAGACCCACAGCATCCCACAGTGCAGCAGTTGCACATGGTGCCATGCTCTCTCAAGGTTTGCTGGATTGTAGGGTGAGGGTTGCCAGGTTTATTAATTTAAGCTCTTTGTGGGGGGTCTCTCTCTCTCTTTCTCTCTCTCTCTCTCTGCTTGTTAATGTTGCACCTGAGAGCGATAGAAGGTTGAGGGAGTTCTTCTTTTTTAATTGTAGCGATGGCTGTTTTGTAACCACAGCCAGGCCGCTAATGCATGGCCAAGGATTCGTCAGATTACGAAAGCTGTTTAAGACAAAGGGAGAAACCGAATGTGGTGAGTTGTGCTGCAGAGTGACAGGAAGATGGTTGGTGTTTACGGTAAGGGTGAGCGAGCAGAAAGCTGCCTAGTAGGAGCCAGAGCAGAACGAGTGTGTGGGTGGATGGAGTAAATAATACTAGCGGTTAATTAGCAGAGCATTCTCAGGGGCAGTGGCTGGCTTGTGTCATAGTGAGTATGTGATGGTTGAGGAACTTTGAGGGTCACACATTCTCTAGAGGGGGCGTCTTTAATTGGAGGTCAGAAAAAAAAAACAAAAAAAAAAAAACAGCGCGGCTCACCTCGAGTCGGGCTGTCATTTCAAACACAAAACCAAGACGTTGGTATGACACCAGGAGAGTCTGGCTACTTTGTTTACCCTTTTTTCTTCTAGGACTCCACTCTTAAATGGTTGTTTTCCTGCTCTCTTTCTCTCACTCCTTCTCTCTCTCTCTCTCTCTCTCTCTCTCTCTTTCTTTCCCTCCTGTTGTGGCAGGGTATTGCTTTTACGGTCAAAACCATACCCATCCACACTCTGGTTTTTGTAATACTAGGCATTTCTCCAGGAAGTTAACGTTGTCAGGGCGCCAGAAAGTGTAAACCCTGAAACAGACTTGTCTTGCCATGCAGGGTTGCCACAGTGATCTCTGGGGAACTCTCTGCTGATGGATGTGTTGTGTTAAATGGATGAGGTGAGTGAGGACTGTGAAGGTCAAGGGGACAAAAGCTGCATGGGAATGTACACAGTCAGACAGGGTTAGGGCCGAACGGAGCCGGAGCCGAGTCGGGTACAGGCAGTCTGTCTCTGTAGAGATCCCCAGTCTCAATCACCCCCCCCCCCCCCCCCCCCCCCATCCAAAGCTCCCTGTAGACCCCCTTAGACTTCAATGTCCAACCATCTGACAGGAGACACAGTGAGTGGCCCCTAAGTCAGGTCATGATTTACAAACACTCCCTCAAATACGCACACACACACATGCACATACACTCACACACATAATCAGATGGAAAGAGAGTAAGAATAAGGGAAAACGCTGAAAGACGGGAGGAGATGGAAAAAGTAAAAATCATTTAGTACTGAGTAAAATGTCATTTTTACACAATAAACCTAACCCTGACCCTAACCCCCCACAGAAATCCCTATAGAAATGAATCCAAACCCAGGTAATGCAAAGCATGGTAAGCACTTTACTACCATGGAATGAGTGAGGGGTGGGAGTCTTTATTTATGCATAGACAAAATTCAGTCTCAAAAGAGAAAGTTCATTTGAGCCATGCAAAGAATGCTCTCCCATAACCACTCACAGCCAACCTGGTGCTTTGCCAATACGGGAACACCATTCCCCACAAGACATTAAGAGTGTCTGAGTGTGTGTGTGTGTGTGTGTGTGAGAGAGAGAGAGAGAGAGAGAGAGAGAGAGAGAGAGGGGAAAGAAAAGCCTATGAACTAAGAAATGATGAATATCACAGTCAAAGCCTGTCTTTGACTCCTTTTCTTTTTTTTCTTTTTTTTTTTTCTTTCCCTCCCAACCCTTCTCTCTCCTCATCTAGACTCTAGACAGAGGATAAGCTTAGTTTTGGAGATTCCAGGGTGAATAAATTGATAAAAAAATAAAATGGTTTCTCTTTTTCTGGCTGCAAAAACAAATTTATGCTTTTCAGCGTGACAGTTTTGAACTGCTAACCCCATCTCACAGTCTACCTGGCTACAAAGAGCAATGATTTGTCCTGTTTTTGCTTCTTTAAAGCTCTAATTTGCCTGTAGCTACATACCATAGCATTTATAGTGCTATGCTGTGGTGTGCTATGCGGACGGCTAAAATCACCTTTCATATGAAAAACCTTTTGAAGCACCACTGTCAAGATCATTGCTGAACATTTAGTTTATCTGTGTCCAGTGCTAAGACCAAATCGGTTAGATAAGTCAGGAGAGAGAGGCTAGAGCATGGCGGCCACTGATACAGCACAGCTAAAACCCTAATTTCTGTCATTTACTTCCAACGCTGAGTTCAGAGCAATACCACTGTAGACAGGAATAAATGGGAAAATGCAGCGCAAGCAGGCTCAGGGAGGCATGACAGAGCTGATACAACTGGATTAAAGGGAGAAAAAGATTTTTTTTTCTCATTGTCGGCTTCTCAGTGACAGTGAGACTTTTGATTATTGGTGAGATGCCTGATGTGTGAGTTTGGTTTGAGGAGGGTTGAGTTACTTCACAGCTTTTTCACCAGCAATGGCTCTCCTCACCCTACAGCCCCAATGGCTCAAAGTGCAGTACGTGTATGCGCACATGTGTGTGTGTGTGTGTGTGAGAGAGAGAGAGAAAGAGCCTGGTTTGAATTGGGGGAGAAAGGAGACGCTACATAAAGAGAGTAGGAAAGCCCAGATTATGTTTATTAGGGTTTTTGTCAGATGAGAGGTGAGAGGGTGAAAAGGTCAGAGTCAGAGGTCATTGGAATGGTTGATTTCTCCAAGGGAGCTAGTTTGTTCTCAGTAAGGGTTTATCATCACCCTGGAAGCATTAGCACCATGTCTGTGTGTGTGTGTGTGTGTGTGTGTGTGTGTGTGTGTGTGCGTGTGTGTGTGTGCGTGCGCGCGCGCGTGTGTGCGTGTGCGTGTGTGTATGTGTGTGTGTAAGACAGTGGGGGCTAAGGTCATGACTTGCTCCATACAGGCAAATAAATAGGAGACATCTGGGACCCAGAACCAGCAGAGACATTATTGATGCCCGTGCTCTGAAAGCCAAGGTCTAGGCCATGAATCCAGCCGCACCAACCACTGCTGCTCACATCAATTACAGCACACAGATAAGGAGTGAAGAATGGGCTTTATTAAGACATGCACCCTCTCTCCCTCCCTTCCTCCCTCTCTCCATCCTACCCTCCATCATTCTCTCTCTCGAAGGGTGTTCATGCCTGGAGTACATGCACAGATGGAGGACAAGGAAGAATAATGTTGAAGGAGGGGTGTGCGAGGAAGAGATTACAGGCAGGAAACATGAGTCAAATAAGAGGAATAATGAGAGGGGGATGAAAGAAAGAAAAAAGGACTCTCTCTCTCTCTCTCTCTCTCTCTCTCTCTCCCTCCCTCTCTCTCTATCCTTCTCGTAGACACACACACACACACACATGCACGCACACAGCGCCCCCACAGATACAAAAGAGAAGACAATGTCCAGCTTCCCTCAAAGTCCAGCGGCCAATCTATCCACACTCACAACATTCACTCAGATAAGCATTCATACGCACTGAAGATTCACATCAAGATTAACCTGGGTTTCAAGGAATGAAAGGAGAAAAATATGACATGAAAAAAATTTTCGCGTTCAGTTTATAATAGGTATATGATTATCTTTTGTCTTGACACACTAAAACACTCCGTGGTAATACTTTCCATATCCAAAGTAATTTTTTTAAGGTGATGAATTGCTCTCTTTAGTATCCTTCCCAGTAATGGACAGGAGAATTAAGACGTTCAATTAGAGAGAGTTAATGTTCTCTCTGTCCAGCTCATACAACTTCACTGCAAAGCTACAACACATTAATTCTCTTCTGTGCCAAAACACATCAGGAATCAGTCATGACAGCACATAAATACTCAACAACTTATTCACACATTTAGCTGCCCCAGCCTGCAGGTCAGTGACCCTTCTGCTGATGTGTGGTCAAAGGTCTTAAATGTCTGAGTGGACACATGGTTCAGGAAAGGTGAAGAGGTCAGTGCTAAGCCAATAAACACCCAGAGGCCCATCCATAATGATTAGACAGCAACAAGCTTTAATAGTCCATGTCTCTGACCCCAGTACCATGACAACCCAATGGAATGTCTGAGCAACTCACATGCACACACACACACACGCACACACACACACGGACACACACAAACACACATGTATTATCAGGGAATAATCTGTTTTCACAATTAATTCTACTAAAAACGACCAGTATCAAAGATATGATCTCTCTTCTCTCCTGAACTCCTGTTCTCAAAATGATCTCTCTCTCTCTGGGAATATCAAGAAGACATGTTTCAATTAGGAGATGACATAAAAGCAAAACTATAGGCTCAGCTCTAAATCTTTCCTCATGATACACAGAGGAGCAGAAAGTTCAGAGAATGAGAATACGACCGAGTCTGGAGTTTTAACGAAAAACGTGCAGAAAATGGGTGAGATGAGATCTTGTGTTCCCTGAAGAAATGCCTTTGAAGAAAATCAGAGAGCAATATGCATGTACAAACAGGGATTTCTGAAACCTGAATATAATATACAACACAATGAAATGCGTCTGCATGTTTCAAGTCTGCATACTTAAAAAGGAAACAGTAGCATGCCTGTTTCTGAGGTTATTATTGTATGTATAATAGCTGAGGTTCTGTAGAGACTAATTCCACTCTTTTCAGACCTATTGTCTTTTCCATGATTACTGAAGTAAAGAGTGTACAATAAGGCCTCACTCCCAGTAGGCCTTGATCAGAGACCAGCTCCTCCATTATTTAATCAAGCCCACTCCTGGGACTCAGGCAGCCTACTGAATAATTGAGCAGGTGCTTGTTAACACAATGCTGCGCTGACAAGGGCTACAAGGCTTTCTCTCAGAGAATGTCCACTCCAAACCTTTACTATATATCTCATACATGCAGCCCCTCCCATCCTCCCAACGCATAGACACACATTCATTCATGAACTCTCTCACACACAAACACACACACACACATACACACACCTGACTTTCCCTTTACAAATGAACTAAGAACTGTACAGTAATTTAATTTCCTTATGATGTGGAACTAGAATGTGGTTTTCTGTGTACGTCATCGTAATTCATCATAATTCACTTGAGAGACTTGCTTCCATGTCACACTTTACAGGCATTAGTGTAGTGCAGACCCCCCACTGGACACCCTATAGGTTTAGCAAGCCATGGTCTCCATCTCCCCCCATTGGTCCTCTTCAAGGCAGCTGAGACTCTCAGATCCTGGCCATGCAGTGGAGGTTTTTGACTGTACTCTTCATTCCTAAGGTAGTGTACATGTAAGGGTATTCCCCCTCCACTCTTTCTCCTCTCAGGAGTTTCACTACACAAGACGTGCTGCACGCTTCCTCTAGACAGGTGGCTTGCTCCATGCGAGCGCGCCGATAGCCTAGCGCTGCCAAGGGCACTGTGCCAGCTGGCACACGCAGCTGACTTTCTGAGCAGCATACACAGAAAATACACATGGAGTCTATGCAACAACAAACAATCACATGGTATGAGCAATCTCGCAGACATACTTTTAAACTCAGACACCTACACTCACGGAAGTACAAACACAAATGCATGCGGGGAACATTAAAAAAAAAAAAAAACGCAAGCACAAACAAACACGCGCAAACACATACACATATCACGTGTGGACAGATGCCATCTTTGAAGAACAGACCCAGCTAGATCACAATATGCCAACTAAATGCCCAGGCTTCACATCTTGGTTGGCAGTAGTCCAGCTTGAATTAAACGGTAAGTATGCATGTCAATTTCCTCTATATATATATACCGTTAGCTTTCTTTTGGCACTCTGTAGGATGCAGTTGACAGAAAAGACAACGGGAAGGTGTTTGATCTAAACAATAAACTTTTTGCTCCTCCAACTCATGTGCTGCACAAGTACTGTTCACATGGTAGCCATGCCTGATGAACAGAACAATAAAAGAATCTATACAAAACCAAAGCCAATTCACAAAGCACTGCCCCTCCATTCAATCAAACAGTGGTAGACTGAGGAAGTCAATGTCTCACCATGTGAAGAACTGACTGAAAAAACAGAGCTTTGGGGCTTTTGTTCATTCACTGGTGGTTTTGATCTGCTGTGTTTTTTATCAAGTTACACAGATCTCTTAACAAATCATGCAAATACGATGTGTTAACCTAGTCAGCAGCCTCGTAAGAAAAGTCAGTTGAAGTGTTTACATTTCCTCCTCCCCAAAATTACGAACTCTGTTGTGTGGTAGAATGTGAGTTAAAAGCTTAACATGTCTGTTCGTTTTCCAACTGACAACTGGGGGCTGGCAAGCCCATCCTCTCCCAATAGCTGAAATATTGATAGAGAGAGTAGTTTATGGTGTTCCCATCGTGATGGGTGTTGGGATCTCAACTTTGGAAGTACAGAGGAGAACCCAGAGAATTGTGGGTATGCAGATTAATGAGCTAAACACTATCATATGACTGAAGCCCTCTTCTGAGGAGAAACTGAGAGCAGTCATTAAATACACACACACACACACACACACACACACACACACACGCACAAACACCACCGCATCCACCACTTTCCCAACCCCCAAAATAGAGACTGGATAACATCACTAATTGAAGTAGCCCACTCTGCAAGCTGTTCCTCACTGATGTTTAGCCTTTCCACCTGTCAGTCTATTCACCGGGCCAGTGACAATAAGTAAGAAATATTTTAGCATAATTGATGTTTGAAATAATATCATCCACTTCATGACAGAATATAAACCAAATACCATGAAATTAAAAAAAAAACCCCTCTGTCAGCAAACCCCTGTATGAATGTCGTAAGGAGAGATCAGAAGATGTTCCAGTTAGAAATCTAGAATGTTGTTAAGATCTGACAAGGGCATTCACCAAGTGTCAATCAAAACACTTAAAATACTTTATATTTTGTCAAAAAAGACACACTCACACGAAAGCACAAAAAACACTTACTACAGTTTTGTAGCAGAGACACCCAGGCCTTCATCTCTTTCACGCCGGTGTATTCTGGATAGGAACTGCTCTGTTTTCACACTGATCTCAGCAAAAAAACCCTCTCTGCTCACTGACCCTTTATCAACCTCTACTGACAGCCTGCTATTATTTATCACTCTAATCTGTCTCTCTTTTCCTCTCTCTCTCTCTCCCTCAGTTTGGAGTGACTTCGGTGCATGCTTTCACTGAAGAGCAACTCCCTTTTTCTTCTCCCCTCCCTCTCTTCTTCTCTCTCCAGCTAACCCAATTTCACTTGTCCTTTCCAAAAGACTCCTCTAAGGAAGTATTGGGTAGATGCTTAACCTCTAAAAGAGAGAGATGTGCATTGCATCTGCTACTCTCTACCTACATATGCCCTGAAACCCATACACAGGCAAACACACACAAACAAGCAAACGCACACGCACCCACACACACACACACACGCACACCAACACACACACACACACAGTGTTTATATGCGCGTGTGTTCCCCTTTCTGTCTCCTCTCCCTTTTAAAGACATTTAGCAGCAGCCCATCCCAGCATCGCCTCCATTTAGTTCCCTCCCCACAGTGGGAGACAGCAGAGGTGTGACCTCTGACCTACAGTCGCTAATTATTGCACCAAGGAGACAGTTCAAGTGCCTCGCCTCCAGCTTGCTCAACCACATAACCTAATTGGAGCCACTTTTCACCCCTCAATGCCCCAGATTCTTCAGTCTCAACCCTGACAACACAGGCCCCCCCTCCCCACGCCGACCCCCCATACTCCTTACCACCTACCCCCCATCTCTCTCTCCCTCTCTCTCTCCCTCTCTCTCTCTCTCTCTCTCTCTCTCTCTCGCTGTCTATCTTTCTGACCCCTCCCTCTTTGTCCCTCCCCCTTCTGTGGCCCTCTTGCTTTCTCTGTCCTTTGATAGTTTCTTTATCTTTCCTTCTCTATGTCTATTTCAATCTAATTCTTTCTTCGCTCTTCTGTTGTGCCACCTGCCAGACACACTGACATCTCAAATTCTTGGCCATCTCTCCCTCTTTACCAGCTTCCCTCTTTTCCCGCCTTACACAACCCACCTCCAAACCCCCAGCATGCCCCCCCCTGCCCCCCACCCCAGCCCAGTCCCCCCACCCCTATCCCCCAGCGGCTGTTGAAATCCAGCTTGGTGGCACAGAGGAGGTTACAGGCCACTCTTTAAATAACACATCAGCGGTGTCGGTGCCCCCCTCCCTCTGTCTTACACACATGATCCCCTGACCCCCAGCACACACACTGGCCCCTATCACTAGACCCCCCACCCCACCCCACCCCAGACTATTACACTCCCCCACTGCAGCTAAAGTATTCACGCTCACTCAAAGCAACATAAATTACCATAATGGAGGGTTACACTTTGAAGTCTGTGTGTGTGTGTGTGTGTGTGTGTGTGTGTGTGTGTGTGTGTGTGTGCGATGCGTGCGTGCGTGCGCGCATGCGCGCGAGTGTGTGTGTGTGTATGTGTGTGTGTGTGTGTGATGGGGGGAAGATCCTAACTCTCCTTGCTGGATGTAATGCAAGAGCTCCCCCCTGGTTCAAATAGTGGAGCAGATTCCTTCCCTGTGTCTCCTCTTCCTGTGCTCAGACACTGTGTGGGGGCCTGTGGTCTTTCTGATGTGGAAAAGAGGTGTAGAGTAAAAAGGAGTGAGGGGATGAGAGGAGAGGGAAAAGAGGAGAGGTCACCGTGTTTATGAGGTTGAGGTCAACCTTCACTGCCCTAAGGCAGCCTGTCTGCTGGCTCGGGCACATTTGTGGATGACCTTTGACTCTACCCTGGGCTCCACCTGTACTACAGAGAGCAGGTGTTGACAATATGGGTCATGAGGTAAAATGATTTAGCACGGCAGGTAGGGTTTACCTCTAGCATAGGATTCCTGGAGAGTAGTGGGATTCAATTATTGAAATTTCAGTCTGTTACTGTGAAAGTACCATGAATATCCTTCTCATATATGTGAGTGTGTGTGTCCACCCACTGTGCTGGTTGTCATTTTGATCAGAGGTAAAAGTAGAGGAAGGCTGTTGTTTCTTTATTATTTTAGCATTCCATTTCATCTGTTTGTTGGCGCTGAAGCCGAACGGCTCTTCTCACTGGCAGACAGACATGTTTATTTAAATAAGTCCACAATGTTTAACTAAGAATCCGCCCCCCCCCCACACACACAAACACACCATAATCACCACTATACACACGCCATCCCCCGCCACCCCCACTGCCTCAATGCCACACCCTCTTTCCTGTCTCTCTCTCTCTCTCTCTCTCTCTCTCTCTGTCTCTCCCGTTGTGTGTCAGAGCCTCCATTATGCATGCCTCACACGTCATCCCTTCCATGGGTCAGTGCTATCTCCATCGCTAGCATTTCTGCAGGGCTTAGTCAAATGCCAGCATCTCCGGCACTGAGTTAACCCTCCCTACATCTCTCTGTCTATCCTATTCCTCTCCTCATCCCTTGCACTGAACCATGGGTGGATGCTCACCCGCTAGCCCCTGTAGCCTAGCCCCCATCCCCCAGCCTTCTTTCTATTCTTCTCCTTTTTCTTTTCTTTTCTTTTTTTTTTTTTTTTTGCTGATAAAAGAAATGACAGTGTTCTACAGCACCCAGAAAAAAAACCCCTCACAGATCTGGACAAATCTCCCAGACTCAAAGGGATGAATGAAAATAAAGGATTAATAAAAAAAGATGTATCTCTCTCACACAGTACATCAGCCTATATTTGTCCAAACTGACTCACCATCCATCCATCCATCTCTCTCTCCCCCCCCCCCCCCCCTCTCTCTCACTCTCTCTCTCTTTGTCTCACTCTGTCTTACATCACTGATCTTTCTGGAACCTTCTCAGTACTCCTTTACACCATTTCTCTCTCTCTCTCTCTCTCTCTCTCTCTCTCTCTTTTTAGTACAAGTGCTTCTACCACTTTTTCTCTTTGACTTGTTTTATCACTATCCTTTTCACTGACTCTGTTTAGTACACATTCTCTTTCTCCTCACATTTAATGCTGATATAGGTGTGTGTGAGTGTGT
The DNA here is from genome assembly GCF_902362185.1 of Chanos chanos. Lineage (NCBI taxonomy): Eukaryota > Metazoa > Chordata > Actinopteri > Gonorynchiformes > Chanidae > Chanos > Chanos chanos. Next base: position 12,722,904 of record NC_044496.1, read on the forward strand.
GTGTGTGTGTGTGTGTGTGTGTGGTGTGTTTTATGGCTGGGAGAGCAAGCCCTGACCCTGTAATCAGTCTGAGCAGAAACAGAGGAGGACTTGTACGGGCGTTAGGGATCAAAGGTCATATGAAGTCAGCCATTACCCACTCCAGCGGTCACATTCCTGGGCTTCACGCCCGGAGAAGCATCTGCCGCCACAGAGAGAGATTCACAGGGAGACACACACATACACACACACACACACACACACACACCAAAGCAGCTCGTTCCATCCTCACTGGAATGCAAGCTTAACCACAGCACGCCATGAAGGGTGGCTGAGAGGCCGTGTGTGAAAAGGCCAAACACACATTTTTGTTTCTTCCCACTGACCCGCTTGACACACTCCAGTGTTGCTAGTAACCATGGCAATTGCCTGCTCCTCAGGTGGAAAAAGCAGGGGGTAGGGGGTTCTGGGGGAAGGCACATGTTTAACTGTGGAGGTGATGGTTGTGAGGGACCGTGAGCAGCTGAATGGAAGACTGAATGAGTTGGTTTAACAGAACTGGGTAAATAGCACCTGCTATGATTCATACCATATTAAACATCACAGCTCTCTCTCTAGCTCAGAAACACGCACTGCCTGTGTACACACAGAAAACAAACATACTATTAGTAATCACAGAAAGAGCTTTTGTAAACCGCTGTCCTACAGCGCTGACTACTGCCACGTTAAATTAGAGGCTGGTCATGTCTTGGTCTGGACAGTTGCAGTGGTCACTCTTCTTATGTCAAGAAAAAGCATCGCTAGTTACTTTGTTCTTTTCATAGTCCACAGTTCTAGGACATATGCAATCACGACCGCATAAACTATGTGATGAAATGGAGGGGCCTTTTAAACTAAGGGGCATTAGAGGTACACAGGCTCTGAGGTAAAAGAAAGGCCAGCTTAACACTGAGGCTGCTTGGCAACCACTCCTGAAGAGAGGGAGCCTGTAGCCTCTAGCCTTCCCCAGTCCCTCTCTCTTTCTTTCTCTCCCTTCTAAACGTGATGTTGCCAGCAGGGTCAGGAACCCTGAGTGAGTGGAACTCATTACGAAGTCCCCTCATTTCCATTCAGAGTGGGGCCCTGGGTGAGCCTGCACTCAGAACAGGGACAGGGGACCACATTCAGCGTGACACTGCTTTATGAAGACTGACGGCGGACAGAAACAGCCTTTAATATCTCACCGGAATGAATGTGAGAGAGAAAGGGAGGGACAGAGAAAAAAAAAAGGAGGACTAAAAAAAATAAATAAATAAGAAAGACGCTGTGGGCTAACACCAGCAGCACATTTAATAAACATGAGTTCCCATCCATCAACACACAGCCAACAGCTAAGAGGTTATGCAAATCAAGCATTCGGATAGAAGCACTGGATGAAGTGGGCACCAAATGGAAAACAAGAAAAGAAAGAGAGAAATAAACTGAATGAGAGAGCGAGGACAAAAAGAGGAGTAAACTGAGGCTCTTGGAAATAGTTGGCAAGGGGAGCAGTTTCTTCAGGAATAAACAGACGTTGAAGGGTCTGTTATATTCTGGGCCTGTTGTGGTTTAAACACAATATAGCTGAGCTCTCCCTGGAAAGATGTTCTCTTAGTCACAGAAGTGAGAGAGAGAGAGAGAGAGAGAGAGAGAGAGAACTAAAGTTTATATACTGCCTTTGAGCTCCCAAGCATCCTCTTATGTAGAACATAAAAATAAATAAATAAATAAAATAAAAGATTGAAGATTGAAAAAAATCTAACTGCACTCACACACACACACGCTCACAGACGACCACAGAACACGAACAGGAATTCAATTAACCGATAAAGCAAAATGATGCTTGATGGACCATTAAAAAACTATTTCTACCTTTTCTTTTTCTTTATTTCATGTTCCCTTGTTCTATGTCTCTGAATTCAATAACATCATGCAGCTTTTATTTGGGGTGACAAATAAAAAGGGATTTCAAATGGCTTTAAACAGCGAGGAATTTTTCTGAGAAATATAGTACAATACATCAGCGAATTCCAATACCAGAGAATGGTTTGGAACACAACAGGAACACTTTGGGCAGACTGGATCTAGAAAGAGTCTGACGTGACTGTCAATTTTGTCTTTGCTTCATTCTGCTCTCATAGCCGCATCTGAACAAGGGATGAGGTTCTTATATCCTCACATTCTTGCCTTGTCATGACGTTCGTATAATCCATCTGTAGACATCATCGCGTTGGCAATGTGAAAGGTCTTCATAACAAGCAAGGATAAGGCTAGATTGCAATCCAAATAATATACTTGGACAGATTATTGTTTGATTTCTCCTTCATTTGTTCAATAACAAACAATATTATGCTCAATCATTTTAAATACAGGAGCGGTTGCGCATGCATAAGAAACCATTGTTATCAGACTCGCCCACAGCAGAACAAATAAGTCAATCAAAGTGAAATGCATATGCATAAGCCTGTCTTTGATGATGGTTTGGGAGACAGCTGGATGTTCAGGTAGCATTTTTTTTTCTCAGAAGAGAAAGCTTGTTACCTGGAAAAGAGGATTAAAGAATATTCCCTGAGGTATGTTGGAAGCCCCAGGGATTCTGGATATTGGACAGAAATCATTGTAAAGGAAAAAGACATCCCTTCTCTCCACCCCCCCCCCCCAACACTCCTCCACGGATTTCTCATATCAACCCTCTGTCCTCATAAACACAAATGATATGCTATACATGCCACTGTGCGTCTGCAATCACCTCTGCCCATAATTCTCAGTTTCAACCCTTCAACTAATGTCTACTATTCCATTATTTCAGCAGGTTATTATAATTATCCAACTCATTGAGTTCAATGTTTAGCATCCAATTAGTCTCCCAGCTCCTTCCTAAACTAAAACTATGAGTTTTGTAATGATTTGAATAGCGGATGTGGGTTCAAACAAAAGCAGATAGATGGTCTAGAGCCATTCTCTATTTCACAGCCAAAAGGAGTAACGGCAGCAGAGCAAACTGTAGTGGAAGCAGTCAAGGGTGAAGTTAAGCACAGAGTAAACACAAAACTCGAGGATCTAAATTACTCGTATACGCGCCCCGCGTACATTCTGCCAGGATTTAATGTAAAACATAAAGACAAGCTAATGCATATACACTGCCCCATACACACGTCTGGCACATACACACAGACGCATAGACACACAGACCCGGTGGAATAGCAGAAGCAGAGTCCAGACTGTTAGCTGAATTGCATCTGTACATCTCACTTAAGCTTCAGAGGCAAGGAGCCATCACTGCCCAATTCTACACTGGAGTTTCAGCCAGACAAGATCTAGACCGCTACATCCCTGCCTCCACCCACACAGAACACCGCTCTCTGTTCCACCACGGCACCCCGTGCCAGGGCAGCACCAATGCCATCTTTATGCCACCTGTCCGGGGGAATTACAGGCCCTTTGGTTCTGCCTGCTGCCCCCCTGTGGGATGCTCTTCTCTTTTTCCTCCTAGGCTCCCTGGTCTCATTTTTTTTTCCCGGCAGCGAGTCAGAACGCGGGCCCTGGTCTGAGAGCAGCCGAGCCAAGTGAGATAATAGCCTTCAACCACAGGAGGTCTAACACAGCTCTCGTTCATTTCAATTAGAGCCACCCACTACAGCACTGAACAAACACTCAGAGATAGAGAAAATCACATCCCATACAAACATAAAACTATGGCCAGCTGCCATCCCTAATTCAACCAAAACCTCAACATTAGTGGAGATGATATTTGCATCCAGATTTTTCTTCTCATCTCTTAAAGTGAAATGTTGACTTCTTCATAGCTTCATTATGACCGCAGCATGCCAACGACCCTGTGATCTCGGGAACGTATGCATGTATGTATGTATGTATGTATGTATGTATGTATGTATGTATGTGTGTATGTGTGTATGTATGTGTGTGTGTGTGTGTGTGTGTGTGTGTGTATATATATATCTCCATGGAATCCTGTGTAGGGATGTAATACAAACAAGCTGATATCCCACCTACCAATTTCCATCATTCTGAAGGCTAAAGAGCTCTGATGTGTGATATGTGTGACACGGTAGCATGGCCTGTCTTTTATATCATGGTTCCAGGCTTGTTTCACATAGGCCCGGCGTGCTTTGAGTAAGAGTATGGAAGTGGATACTCTCAGGCAGGATTAGAGTGCTGTTTTATGTAAGTGCCAGGGTGCTGTGTACTGTGTGTCTGAGGCTGAAGAGAGTGCTGAGTGTAATGTGAGAGATATAGAGAGAGCACAGAGGGACACGCAGAGATCTGCCTCTTCCTCTGTTCAACGCCACACCATCTGTCTCTGGCTCGCTTTAACACGAGAGCCGACCAACTGCCTCTGGAATAGGGCCGGCGTGGGGTTGACTGTGCGGTGTGTGTGTGTATGTGTGTGTGCGCGTCTGTGTGTGAGTTATGAAAATGAAGGGTGAGGAAGGCGTTTAAGTGTATTGTTCATTACAGCATATTTCAAAGCGAATCGGTGGCATTTATAGGCCTTTTTTTTTAAAAGTTAGACATATATTTATGAATACGCATTGGGATGTGTGTGTGTTTTACTCCACGCACCTCTCCACAGGATGACGGAGGTGCAGCAGCCAGCTCTACGGTGTTTCAAACATACAATTCTTGAGGTGACGTGAGGTCAAACTCAGTGTGACTTTTGACCCTGGTGCACCCCTGACAACCCCTGTGTCCTTCTGCCCTCTAAACTGCCCCCTGTCTGAACAAACACAATGTTCCCTGAGATCAGCCCAGTAACTGCTTTAAAACTCCAAGGGAGAGCTTTGAGCTGCACTCACTGACCTGACCCAACCTAACCTGTGACCTGACCTCCCGCCCTTTCTCTTTGAGCCGGAGTGATAAATCAGGAGTGTTCTGACACTAGCCAGCCAACAGGAGTCTGACTCCCAGCTCATCAGTCCCGCCCATGCTCTGTTTAGGGTCAAAGAGCAATCTCACCCCTCCCCTTCGAGATCCTCTTATTTTTTTTTCTGCTTGAAACTACAACTCTGGATGCCCTCTCATCTCACATGCATACAAGCCTTCTTTTCTCACCTCTTTTTCTCTCTCTGTATAAATACAGCATAGAATAAAAGGTAGCAAATAACACGACGCACTGTTCGTTATGATACTTACCCATGTACACAGTTTGATGACTGTTTTCACTGTCTCCCAGTGTAATATTGTATTTCATAGAGTGATCTAACTGACTAAGATGCAGTACGTGATAAAAACATCACGTTGTTTTGCGAAGGATAATCATAGCTTTCCTCTACCTCAGTGTTTAAGCTCTCAGAGCTTATGAACATGTTTACGGCTAAACACTCGATCAAAGTGTCCCGCCAGAATAGCATAAACAAGAGCGTCTGCATTCCAGGAGATGGAGATTGATAACACAAAACGAATTAGTCCGTTTACCTTCAATTTACCGCAAGACCCTTAATCGCCACTGACATTTTGACTGGCACATTCGTCATTTCTAACTAACACGCCTGTATTATTAATCAGCTGTCTTTACAGGCTGATTATTCTCTGTCATTATTCTCACACAGATTAAAATCAAACCACTGAATTTAAAGAGCTGATCATCCACATCACTGTACCAATGACTCGATCTGGCCAGCAGTGGAACTGGCCTCAGTGAAAGCCATCTGAGACAGGGCAGAGAGGTTAAATAAGACCAAGGTCACAGCTCATTCAGGAAAAATGACTGACAATCTACTGACATTTACTGTTACACTCTATATAGTTATTATTTCTCAATGTAAAAACTATAGTTTGAGTGTGTGTGTGTGTGTGTGTGTGTGTGTGTGTGTGTGTGTGTGTGTGTGTGTGTGTGTGTGTGTGTACGTG
>NC_044496.1:12733771-12756271 GCF_902362185.1 Chanos chanos
GGAGAGGAGAGTGAAACAATGGCTCATATTCCAGGTGACAGAAATGTTGCTTATCCCTCAGGACTGCTTTGCACTGTTTGGGAATGGAGTTTGTCATGACTCGAAATTTGCAGTGCTGCTTTTATCATGGGTTAACTTTCCTCTACAGTGTCGATAATTCCCTCTCCTTGTTTCAAATGCCACTTTTAGGGAAGGGTTTCCTGTTACTAAGAACATTCTGCTAATAGTAAATCAACATCAGAAGTGTGCTCCATATCATAACTTTAATTTCACCAATTGTGGCTTTTCTATGGGCACTTCTGACACAATTTTGTTGCAAATCATGTTGCTTGATTTTCAACCTTACCATTCTTTATTATCTTTAACCTTGGTCACTTGAAATTTTTCATTTCCCTTATCTCATTTGGTTCTTCATTTCTCTCTCTCTCTCTCTCTCTCTCTCTCTCTCTCTCTCTCTCTCTCACACACACACACACACACACACACACACACACACACACACACACACACACCCTACCCCCCTAAACTCTCTGATAGTGTACTTCTCTCCTAATCCACACTGTCAGGCTTGCTGCTGGTCTCTGAGTAATCAGATCCCAGCTGAATTTGTGCTGATCTCCATGGTGACACATCGCATGGCTAGTGTGGAGGCCAAGGCCTGGGTGCTGGATAATAACATCATAAAATCATAATAACCACCCGAACTAAACATAGACACACACATGCACACACACACACACACACACAAACACACACGCACACACACACACAGGCACACGCACACATGCACACATACACACACACTGATGTCGCTGCTTTATTAGCGAGGTCAAAGAACAGAGTCAGAGAGTAGACACAGGTGTTCTGTTTCAGACCTCTTGTCTCATGAATAATGACAATTAGATGCAAATCTGTCTCTTTGATTCCAGCATTCAGATCTAAGCGTCAATTGCATTAATTAATCAAAGCTCTTTTTTTCCTCAAAGGATGAGAAAATACAAGTAGTAGCAGTCAAAACATGAAATCACACACACACACGCACGCACACACACACACAGACACATTCAAATAAACACCTCAGGCAGTCACTGTCGGGGCTCTTGGATATGTCAACCATTGCATGTGCTGGGAGGACAAACAGAGAAACAAGTAGGGGTGTGTGTGTGTGTGTGTGTGTGTGTGTGTGTGTGTGTGTTTCTACACGTCTGTCTTACTTCAAGGTGCATTTACATCCCGCAGCAGTGCATCATCTTGCCCTAACGAGTTACAGGTGTTGTTATCCTCCTCTGTCTCCTTCTGTCAATGTGTGAGTGGCAGATGGCTTGTAATGATTCTGATAGATTAGTGTGGAGATGCAAGCACACACACACACACACACACACACACACACGCACACATACACACAGGCTAAAACATCCTGGCAGCTTTTTATGAACATGTACAATATGGACATGTAAAAAACCTTCTGATGTACACACTACAGAAAATCTAAATCTGTCTTTGCTCACTCCCATTTCTAAATCCAAAAGCTTAGCCACAGCTGCATGCTTCCAGAGGACACTTTTACAATTTTCATCCAACACCTTTCAGTGACAAAGCCATACTTACAGACACTCATTACAGAGAGCTGTGGAGCACACATACAGGCTGCTAAGCATTCAGAGCAAAAGGACAGTTTTACTAGTCACCTTTAAAAGGCTCCACAGACAGAAGACATGTCATTAAGCTTCTCTTAGCCCACACATACGTTTTAATGGCTTTGTTTATAGAAAACTGCCATGCAGAGCAGAGTCTTCATCAGGACTGGACGTTTTTTGATTTTTTTTTTTTTTCCCAGCTGGCCTGTTGTTTAAAGCACCCTATAGCTAGGGTCATATGTGATGGGTGGTAAGCTGTTTGTTGTGAGGGAACATGACTTTGGGTGAACACCACGAGGCACCAACCATGAGAGACACATACTGGTCATATCAGTCACAGCCTATTGCAGTCTCTCTCTCTCTCTCTCTCTCTCTCTCTCTCTCTCTCTCTCTCTCTCTCTCTCTCTCTCTCTGTAGCTGATCTGAACCTCATCTTTATCATTTCATGCAACTATACAACATTAGTCATTTCCTTTCTCTTTTTCCCTTTCACAATCACACTGTTATCCTCCCTCTCCTCTTCTCAGGATGATACTTCATCCTCACTTCACTGAACTGCTCTAAACTCATTTTTTAACACACTCGTTTGCATGCAGTAAGCCCCCCGTTTTCCAGAGCCCACCCACAACCGCAGCTAAAGACGCGCACTAGCCACGCCATCAATTTGTCATGTTCATCGCCACGGCAACGACCATGTCAGGCGTGAGTTACGGCAGGTATCAATATCTTGAGCATAAAACGGAGGCGCGAACGATATGCCCCCGTTTTAGAGCCCCTCGTAAAGCTAAATGATAGTTGAAGGGGAAGAGAGAGGGAGGGGATTGTGGAGAACGAGTGTCTGTCGTTAATGTGATGGCAGCGGGTTATAAATAAAACGGCGGGAGTTCTAATGCGTCTTTTTTTGCTCGACAGGAACGAGTGAGGGAACCGGGGGAAGCGGTGAGAGGTGGGACAAGACAGCACAGAGTCACTGCGTCCCACTGAGCACTAACTGATCCCTCATGTGAATTTGTGTGACCTGTCAGCGTCCAAAGTGTTTGCTTGGCTGCTGTAAATAGCCGGCCGTCTCCCGTGACATTGCCAAGCTGCCGATAAAACTGTCAACTCCAGTCTGCTCAGCTGATGAGCCTTCAGGACAGCCCCGACGAGTCATTAAGCTATCAGATTACACACGGAAGTGTGTGTGTGCTTGTGTGTGTGTGTGTGTGTGTGTGTGTGTGTGAGCATGTGTATGTGTGTGTGTGCGTGTATATGTGTGTGTGTTAGTGTAAATCGGTGAAACAAAATGACAACAGCAAACCTGTAAGTTGCCGTTGTTTAGTTTCACTGGGTTGTAGTCTGGCTTGTTTAAATATAAATGCTGTGCTTAAGAGAACAAGGTCACAGTTCAAGTGGGGAGGTTTACTCTCACCTGTGTTTAAACCATGGCCAAGTTTCCACTCTAACCCTCATTAATGCTCACAGACACACTGTTCTAACCATCTACAACCAGCTCCCACACCACAGATCAATAACGCCTCCCTGCAGGGCTCACACACACACACACACACACACACACACACACACACACACACACACACACACACACAGGCTACATACTGAGGGCTAAACACTACTGGACAGAGGACAGAGAAGACAGTAACATTTCATAACCACATACAAATGATTCTCCTTGGAAACGCTATCAAAGGACAGACTTTCAAAATCCATCATAGGGGTGCGGTGTACGTAATATCTCTAAGTAATAAGCTTTATTGTGATATATTAAATTAGTGTAATTCACTGAACAAAGTCTTTAACCCTGTGGTGTTGACTTTGCTGCAGTGAACATGTGGTGTTGAGTCACAAATGAGGGTCAGTGGACAGAGTGGCCATTGACATGACTGTGAATCACAGCAGAAGTGTCCTGAGGGACAGCCCTCGAAGTGGGGTAAACAGCAGAGGAAACAAACCTGAGAGGAGACAAATTAACGAGAGGGTTTTTTTTGTGGCAGTGGGGCTATGAACCGTTTTACATTTTGCCATTATTCCTCTGCCTAAGAGAGAAGAGACAGAAATATATAGGGCTAGAAAGAAACAGAACAATAGAGAAAATGTACATGTGAAGGACAAAACCATATTGTGGCAATTCATTCTTTTATTTTCATCTCTCTCTCTCTCTCTCTCTCTCTCTCTCTCTCTTTCTCTCTCTCTCTTTCTCTCTTTCTTTCTATTTCCATCAGAGAGCAAAAAAGGGAATTCATTTTGGCTCGGTTGATAAAAGCAGTGTTATTATCTGTACTGCTTTCCATCTCTTGCACTGGTGGTATTATTCTAAAACTAGCAGGGATCACCTTCTCCTGTTCTAATTAATTAAACCGCACACCACCACATCACCACAGCGACCGCAGGCCGGCTAATTAAAAACGCACTGTCGTCGCCACGGTGATCCTGCTCCCAAGGACAGGGATTGGCACGTGGAGAAAGGGGAGGAGAAAAGCAGGGAAAAGAGGACTACTTAAAGTCATACTCTGATGAATGAGAGCACTAATGAACTTTTTCCCCTCTCAAACCCTGAGACTATGTGTGTGTGTATGTGTGTGTGTGCGCGTGTGTGTGCGTGTGTGCATGTGTTCGCGTGTGTGCGTGTGCACGCGTGTGTGTGAGCAGCACAGAGTGGACTCCAGAGCAAAATAGGCCACTGCTGATTGGGAGACTGCTGCAGAAGCTAGTGGAGGTTCAGCACAGCCATTTAGATATCATTAGGATTGAAACTGTCTCCCTTCACCTTCTGACCCCCAGGCTACAGAGTCACAATACTAATGAGGATTTTTTTTTCCTGGAGTCTCTCTCTCTCTCTCTCTCTCCCTCTCTCTCTCTCTCCCTCACTTTCTCTGTCTCTCTTTCTCAATCTCCTTCAGTCTTTCTCCCTCTCTCCCTCCCTTTTTTTCTTCTTTCTGTTTCTGTCCCTCCCCAAACACACACACACACACACACACACACTCACATACACTCACATACTCTCTCTCTCTCTCACACACACACACACACACACAAGGATACACAGCTGAGCTGAGTTAGACAGGAACAGAGGGGGGGGAAAAAAAGAGAGAGGAAGCAGGAGCTGAAAAGACACTGTGAGAGTGTGAGAGAGAGAACATGAGAGTGACAGGAAATGTGGGTGAGAGCGTGAGGGAGTGAAGACAGCACCCTTTGAACACATAAATGAGGGGAAAAAAAAAAGAAGAGAGAAGAGAGAAGGGTGAGAAAGTGAGAAGCATGGCTCGCAGTCTGCTCTCCATCCCAGCTGGTCCCCATCAGCCAGGCTGGAGCCTGCGAGGCCCAGGGAGGGCGTGCTGAGCTCTAGCCATGTCACAACCAATCTTTTGTGATTGTCCACAGAGTTCCAGTACCGGCATACAGCTCTGCTAAGAGACTTATCGCTGATTCCATCAATAAATAAATAAATAAATAAATAAGACCAGGGGAAAAAAAAAAAAACACATTATCATAATAGTCCACTATCCACTGTGCACTCAGAGTCCGACTTAATTCAGTTACGCTCCAAATCACATTAGGCAGAGGGTCAAATGATGCCCACCCCACTCAGCAGATTCATAAAAATAAAACCCACAATGGTAATGATGACATTAATATAGTTTGCATTCAAGAGAGAAAGAGAGAGCCTGCCTAAGATTGAATGGATAACTGTGTTAATGCAGTGTGTTTGTATCTGAGGTTGTGGGACTCTGTATGCACAAAATCGAAAGAGAGAGAAAGAGAGCTTCAGAGAGAGTGATGCTATATATTATACATATATATAAATATGTGTGTGTGCGCGCGCATTTGTATGCATATGTATATGTGTGTGTGTGTGTGTGTGTGTGTGTGTGTGTGTGTGTGTGTGTGTGTGTAAGAGCAGTGGTCAGGAGTAGGGTATTATGAGTGCTGAGCAGTTGCTCTGTGGTGTGGTTGTATAATACATAAATGGCAGTAGAACTGAATTATTCAGGAGGGCATGTCACTTAACAAAAGCCTCTGCTGGCAGCCTATTCAAAAGCAGCTGAGGAGAGAGCACGCGTGTTAGCACTGTGATGAACAAGGCCTGACACAGGCTAGGACAGCAGAGAGAGAGAGAGAGAGAGAGAGAGAGAGAGAGAGAGAGAGAGAGAGAGATTATAGTTTTCAGACAGTGGGTTCTTCTGTGAGAGGCCATCATTTCACTTATGAATCTCCCTCCAGTGGTCATTTCAAGTAAAACACACCAGATACACTGAAAGTAAGCGATGACAAACCAGACTTGCTCCTAGGCCTGTTTCTCCTACACACACTGATACAGACAAAGACACGCACACACACACTAACACTCACACTCACACTCACACACACACACACACACACACACACATTCATGAGTGAGAGGAATGTGTAAGAGATCTGTGGATCTCCAAAGAGCTTAAACAGGTGAACTAAGGCAAGTAAAACAACACACGATGTCCCTGCTCAATAACAACTTCCTCCTACCTTATGGCATAGGTACTGAATGAAATGGGTGCAGCTGGGTACACAGTGGGATGGCTCACTTGACTGAATTTGCATGGAAAGGCAGACACAAGGCTGTTATCAGATGGAGAGGTGACACTCAAAGCCATCTAAATTCTGAACGAAACAGACGCAAACACAAACACGGAGACACCTGCTCGTGCCAGCACTGATGCTCATTTTAATTTTGAACAGGATCTACAAGTGTCTGAGTGTGTACATTATGAATCTGTGAAGTGTTCACAAGACTGCCTGTGTGCATACATGTGTGTGTGTGTGCTGTGTGTGTATGTCCTGCTCTTTTTCTCTCCCTCTGCTTCAAAAATTATGTTGGCAAGGAAACCAGCAACCCTGACCTAAGTGGGGAGAGGGAGAGAGAGAGAGAGAGAGAGAGAGAAAGAGAGAAAGAGAATGAAGGTGAGGGTGAAAGCAAAATAGTGGGCAAGTAAAGAAAATGTTTTGGAAAAATTGCTTTTGATATCCCCACCTGGAAAAATACAGGAAAAGACACTTAACCTCAAACAGGGAAGAAAGAAGAGAAGAGGAGAAGAGAGGAGGACAGGAGTCAGAATACTTTCCTAAATGGACATGGCACACACGGGATGTTCCAAAGCCAGCATGAGTAAAATGTTTATTTAGCCTAGGAGTGAAAATTCAGTGAAGCCACACAGACCGGTTGAGTAGCATTAGCATGTTACCATGTGTCAGAGGATAACATTCAGATGGAATATATTTAGAGAGAATATATTTATGTTCTGCAAAGCTTGTTACACAATGTGTTTCCTTTTACCTCTTAAATCTCCTTTGCCTCTCAATTCATCACTCAGAAACTGACTATAAGTACTGTGTGTGTGTGTGTGTGTGTGTGTGTGTGTGTGCGCGTGCGTGCGTGTGTGTGTGTGCGTGTGTTTGTGCGTGTATGCGTGAGTGCGTGTCTTTCTTTTCTTTCTTCAATTAAAGGTTGAGTTTCAGACACCATGAAAACAGTTAGCGGTATAGTGTGTGGCCAGTTAACAGACAATGTTTCGAATTTCAGTGAGGAAAAGGGAAATGGAAGCCAAACTAGTCTTTATTGGAACGTGTTTTTGAAATTAACCGCTGACTCTTTCACGGCCTTACTGTGAGTGTAGTGTAGAACATGTGTCATTTCATCTATTCACTTGGTATGTAAAGACTGTCAATTTCTCAAACTCCTCTATTCGTTTAAATTACGCTATTAATTAAAAAAAAAAAAAGGCTGATCATGATTAATGTGAAAATTGTTTAAACCAAGGCCATCTTAAGGTGTATAATCTGAATAAATGTAAAAGTGCCTTATTAAAAAAGTACAGTATTGTGCATGCGATTCACAATTTACAACCCTAATGACAGCATGTTTTAAAGTAGGCAAATGGAACAGGAAAGGTTTAATTTCTGTTTGCTGTGGTTTTAGCCTACACAAATTAAAGTGTGTGCAGTTCAAAGCCCAGTGATGAGGTTCACAACAAAGACTGAGTTAGATCAGAGATGTACTGTGAAGAAATGATTGCAAACTGACTGTTTCTTCTCATTTGTATGTAGAGAGAGAGAGAGAGAGAGAGAGAGAGAGAGACAGGGAGGGAGGTATAGCTACAGTAAATTATTACGTGTAACAAGAGTAGGATAAAGAGACGACTCACAAGGTATACATGCACGCTCCATCTGTACACACACCTACACACACATTTGAATATAAAAGACCAAATCAAAGCAATTAGGTTGTTTAAGAAATAATGGCTTATTGTTTGTTTGTTTGTTTTTATTTATTTATTTATTTTTAAATCGTATCAAGCTTAGCATTTCTTGATCAGAATGATCCGTGCCACTGAATCAAAAAGACTTAGGTAAGAGCCCATCTGTAAGCATTACAGCCAATGATCTGTTTTCAAATCCAAAGTCTACTGTGAGTCTATTAATTAGGTAGAGGGTGCACTGGTCACTTATACACACACACACACACACACACACACACACACACACATATATATATGTGTGTGTGTGTGTGTGTGTGTGTGTGTGTGTGTGTGTGAAGGATTGTCAAAATAAATACATCTCCTTAAAATGATTGTAACCGCCATTTTGCACGTTACATGGGTGCAGCGTGGTGACAAACCGGTCTGGCCATGTGTGTGTCAGGGTGGGGTGAGGAGTGAGACTTACAGTACAGTGGAGGTGCAACTCCCACAGACACACACACACACACACACACACACACACACACACACACAAAACACGGAACCAGGAACTGACAAGTCAACACTTCAGAGGTGAGAAAAACACAAGATGATGACAAGAAAAAGCTCAATCATTCTGGCTAACTTCCCCCTTTTTTTTTTTTTGTCTGTGTGAGTGTAACAGCTCTTTTATCTGATAGCCCGTGTCACAGAGATTAGAGCTAACGACACTCAGTTTTCATATCTCACTCACCATTCTCACTCTGAACCATTACATTTTCAATACTGCAAGTCACACTTGCCTCATTACTATCGCGCATCTTGAGGTCAAAGCAGAGGCCGTGAATTCTGAGAAAAACGTATCCCACTTCTTATACATGAATTAGCATTTGTGTATCAGTTCAAGAACCCATACCTATGTACAAGTTCACTATGATCTTTCTTGAAGAACATTCATCACTTAATTATACAGTGACATACAGATGTGTGCACACACACTGCAGTATCTGCAGTATCACACCATCCATCTCCTGTCTCTGTTAAAACTAGGGTTATAAAGCTACGGCACACGAACACGCACGCACACACACACACACACACACACACACACACACTCACACTTACGCAGCTGGTAAGAGCCCACAAACAGTAATGATTCTACATAATAAAACAAAAGCAAGGCCTACAACAAATGGACCACAGAAACCAGATACTATAATAATAAACTACAATGTAACAATAAGCTTACAGCACAAAGACCTCAACGGTAATGGAGAACATGGCTCAAGCTACATGACTCCAATCAAACATGGGGATTACAGGGTAATATAGGATTAAATAAGGCTGTGCTCATACGGCTGAAATTCATGTTTCACAAATCAGAGAAAAACAGGTCACACAGAGAAGGTAATGGAGTTAACACAGGGTTAATTGAGTCACAGTCAACACATCACACTTCACATCAGAATGTGAGCTTCTCACAACTGATGGAGAACTATGACAACTAAGTCTACAGCTCCACACAGACATTCATATCTGTATTTATTTCTGTGAACATCTTTTCACCTGCCCAACCCGACAATAAATCTCACACGTTTAGCTTCCCACTTTCATGTCGGAGGCCATGACCCCCATCTTCAAGGTCACGGCCCAGAGCCCCGCAGGTCTTCAACCAAACACCTGTTATTGACTGAGAATGTAAGAGGTCAAAAGTCACAGAGCTGAAAAGTGCAACTAGCGCACAGATAGTTTTGTCAAAACGTACAAAGTTCAGGGCCCCAGTAGTCAAAATGAAAAGAAAGAAAGAAAAAAAGAAAGAAAGAAAGACAGAAAGAAAGAAAGAAAGAGAGAAAGAAAGAAAGAGAGAAAGAAAGAAAGAAAGAAAGAAAGAAAGAAAGAAAGAAAGAAAGAAAGAACTTGTTTGAAACAGAAAACAACATAGTTGTGGCTGATTAAGGCTGCAGTATGGTAATGTCCCGATGTGGTTCCACACAGTCATGTGATTATGTGTTTTCTCTAAGTAAAAACTACAGTCGATTTTACAATAGCAACTTTTGGTTGCAGTTGAGAAACCACACGCTGTAAAACCAAATTTTATAAACAAGGAGAAAGTGCCTATGTCTGATTGATTGTTCCTTGTCTGGAGGCATCCTACTGAGCTAAAGGAATAATCTTTTATCTTCGTCTACCCAAAAACCTCAAACGACTCAGACGCCAGTTTAGATTGAAAGGAAATAAGGACAATTTGTTGGTTTGTGTGTGTGTCAGGAAACTGATTGGCTGGTATATGTTGCCAAGGAAGCAGTGATCCAATCAACAGATCCAAAAAAATGGTAGTTAGCAAGGCTGGGGCCATCAGTATTATAGAACTGGATCCTGTTAAGAGACTCTGGGTCTTTTTAAAAAAAAAAAAATTCTGAGCTCTCCCAGATCTGTGGTTCAGCAGTGACATTGACGCTGACGTACTGCATCAAAGACTGAGAAAACCTCACACCACAACCCTCATTACACACACATCCTCTGCCTCCCTCTTTCCATCTAGAGTGAGTTAGGGGCATAACCTCCTGCCCACCCCGTGAGAGACTAATAACATTGGCATGAAGCCAAAGCCACTGTCTCCTGCCTAATTCCCTTCCTCAGGCCACGACATACCACCGAACAGACTCCAACCAGAAAAACATTACACACCAGCCCTGTCAGCTTCCATCTCTCTTTTCCTTTCTCGCTCTCTCTCTTTCTCTTTCTCTCTCTCTCATTCCTTCTCTCTATTCTCCACTGTATTCTCGACACTCTTTCATAGAAGTCAGTGCTTTGGAAAAAGAGGGCACAAAACTGGAATTCCCCCTAGAATGGCATTGCCAAGAGACTCAAAATATCTGCAGTAACATTTTGATCTCTGTTTCTCTCTTTTTCACTCGTTTCTCTGTCCTAATCTAATCCTAAACAGTGGCAGCTACCTTGTCACTGTCAACTGTGACTGGCCCATCTTTCTGTTCCCTTTGCCGAGGAAGAGTAAGATGGAGGGAAAGACGGGGAGCATTCATTTATCTTGTGTTTTCCCTCTCTTTCCATACCTCTCACCATCTCTCCAGCTGACAAAAAAAAAGGGGAAGCCCCCTGATGTTTACACATCCTCAAGAGCCCTGGGGAGTATGGCAAGTCACCAGGGTGTGTCAGTTACAATGTAAACATTCATTTAGCCTGCATGTGCACACACAAACACGCATGCACACACAGAGACACACACATACACACACACAGACACATACACACAACACACATACACGCATGCACATGCACACAAACACAAACCTATACACACACACACACATGTGGCTCATGTGGCTGAGTGAATTGAATAGTATTATTCTTAGCTGAGGGGTTGAGTTTGCAGTGTGTGTATGTGTGCGTGTGTATGTGTGTGTGTGTGTGCCTGTATGTTTGTGTCTGTACATGTAGCTTTTTTCGAATGGATAATTATAAATGAGGGGGTACACATTCTGCACGTTTAACAAGGTTTTATATCCCTCCTTCCTACTCAGACAATGGCTGCTTGTTATGCTAGCGGTGAGATTGCACTCTATTGATTTACTCTGTTTATGAGCTGCTCTGGTAGCTTTAAAAACACACTGCTACCAACCTCCAGGAATTCAAACAAACTATCTATCACAACATCAACTGCAGCCAAAAAAAAAAAAAAGAAAAAGAAAATGCACAGGCCAAACCGCCATTTGAAAAATGGTTTGAATCCCATACTCTTAAGACCTATCCCTGGACACAGTTTCTCTAACTGCTCTAAGTACTACATACACTACCCTGTCTTCACCAAGTATCCCTATCATCACCATCATCAGAAATATTCCACCACATAATAACACCAGCCCAGGTGACTGAAGCTGCAGACAGTGCAAAGGTCACCTGACTGCAAGAGTAAAGGAAGCAGCTCTTACCCCTCAACCCCTGTGTTCTCCTGTGTCTGTCTCCTGTGTGTCTGTCCATCAGGATGTGGCCTCCCTGTCGCAGACTCTCCTTGGTCAATTCTCTGACAAGAGTTTAAACTATCCACTTACACGTGTCTACTGCGGAATCCTAGCGTCTCTCTATAGATCACAGCAAGCATAACTACAATAACTACATTGTTGTAAAGCTATTTATTTCCCTTAAAACTTGGATAAGTCATCTGAGTGAGTGACAGTCCTGTCTATCTGCCTTTGATGGAGGTAGTGTTGATGCGTGCGTGCGTGTGTGTGTGTGTTTGTCTGTAGTACTGAAGTACTGAGGGCTGAAGAAGATGACAGAGTGGCTGGGCTGTGGTCAGTCAAATCTCATATATGCTCTCCTCCTCCCTCTGCCTCTGTTTCCTGTGTGAAAGCACTCTTCAATTCTTTTATTTCACTCTCCCTCTCTCTCCCTCTCTCTCTCTCTCTCTCTCTCTCTCTCTCTCTCTCCCTCTCTCTCTCTCTGTCTCTTTCTCTTTAAGCCACAGGCTTGTGTCAGACAATCATATGGATCTTTCTCTCCCTCTCCCTTTCTCCCTCTCTCTCTGTCTCTCTCGCTATTTATCTGTCTGTCTCTCTCCCTGTTTAACAAGTCTTCTTGCTTTTCAGTTTTCGGCAGCATAGGCTGAGGAATCTTTGAGTTATAGGAAGCCCCAAACACACAGGAGAGAAGCCATAAAGAACTCCACTATCACAAACTGTTTATCTGCCATGTCTGCCAAGGCAGAACAAAGAGATAGCAGGCTACACTTCACAATCTTTCATCATAAAGACAGATAGTGGCTCATAAAACAGAACCCCAACCTGACCATATCTTAAAACCCCTGAGAGATTTAGGAACAACCTCTTTCAGCTGACTGCAAAAACAGAAATGTGAACCGTTCTTCCTCTCCGTGTCGCCGTTTAACTGTATGCTCTCCCAGAAACTCTAAACTCGATGTGATGTGCTCTAAAACACAACCACATTGTGGAGGCAGTGCTTTCATGGCAATAATTACACGATGTCAAGGACCCTTGTTTCCGGGGGAATTCACAACGACGTTGTAAAAAGTCAAGTGCCACATTTATGCAAAATTTCACTGCTTTTAAACCCACAACAAAACAGAAATGCTTTTATGTGGAATACCATATTTCAGCTGATAAAACAACATCGGTGTGGAGAAATTCTCTTTTACCTCTCACCCACCAATACTGATATGAATACATTTACACTAGGATGGATGAATGACTATAAAAATAGCTGAAGGAACTGCTCTGATTTATTATACAGACCATGTTGTCTTCCTCTGCTACAATGTTTCACTGCATCTCTGTGAATTACACTGGACCTTCTTAACAACAGGCAAAATAAAAAGGTTAAGAAAACTGAACTGCCAATCTGACATAGCATCTCTTTGAACCTTTGATTAATTATCACACTTGACAGAGTTTTCAGGGATATTTGATGTTAGGTAAGTTAGATAAACAGGGATATACTCCCCTCCACACACACACACACACACACACACACACACACACACACAGTGGGTTATGTTAGGTCACATTTATTCCTATAAATGTGGTAAGTTGTGACACACTGTTCCTCTTTATGATTGCCAACACACACACTCTGGTGGCCAGAGGTGGAAGGATAATGGCTTTTTCTTACAACATTCATCTGTTTCACAATGTAACCAAATTGAAACTTGTGTGTGGAGGAGATGTTTCTTCACAGTGCAGTTTAGTGAAGCAGAGTGAGAGAGGAGAGCGTTTGCCCAGAGATTGTGACTGATGAGAGTGTGTAGAGGCTCCAGGGCAAGGAGATGCTGTGGTGAGGGGACAAAGCCCCAGAGAGGAGAGGGGAGCACGGAGCTCTGGCACTGCTGGAGAACAACCACACAGCATTTAGCAGAAACAGTGCCCCCCCTTCCCTGGCTAACTCATCCAACCCCATCAGTTCAACACAGACTAGACACTCCAACGAGACAGAGTGGCAGTGCAAAGATCACATATCAAACGCACATACACATAGACACGCACGCGTTCGTACACACACACACACACACACACACGCACACACACACGCACACACATACACCTTGCAGGGAAATGGGCCGTGTGATGTGGAATAAAAGCTGACGAGGCAGGCGTGTGATGCTACCAGATTAAATAAAGCATGACCCTGCTTTGTGTGATGCTGGGGAAAGAGGGAGGTTGGGAGATGAGTAGAGTGACCCTGAGAAATCCCCCAGAGTGCCCTGCCTGGCTCCGCACGCCCTGATCCCTCTGGCTGTGTTCCAAAAAGAAGCGCGTTCAACACAGCACGTCAGCACCAGGCCTCGGCACACAGGGGAGAGACAGAGAAAGAGAGGGGAGGGAGCTCCAGGCTAATCTGAGTATACCAGAGAGAGAGAGAGAAGGAGAGAGAGAAAGAGAGAGAGAGAGAGAGAGAGAAAGAGAGGCACTGTAGCCGAGTGTATGATTGAAGGGGACAGGAGCACTTTCCACATAAAGCTGTATGAGCATGCTAGCCTAGCACTGATGCCTTAGCCCCAGGGAAACAGCACTGAGGCACTAGAGAAAACAGACAATTCCTCAGCTCTTGTCCTCCTCTCCCCCCCTCTCCTTATGTCTTCTTCCCACCATTTTGTAAATGAATGTGTGAGACGGTATACACCTCTCCAAATGGAGCTCACAATGATTTCCGTTCAAAACTGCAGTCTTAACAGATAACCAGATAATGGTCTCTCTTATGCTTATGAAAAAAGAAAATCCAAAACATGACATTTCTCTGACAACTCTGGCTCGGCAACCACTTCAAAATGGTCGCCCGGTCTGAGCTATTTAAAACGACCTCCAAAGAAAACAATGTCTTCCACAGATTTCCTGGCAGAATTTTCAATTGACACCCAAAGTACCTCATCACGTGGACTTTAACTCAGAGGAGCCAGTTGTCCACAGCTGTCATTAGCATCGCTCCTCAGACAGTTTTAATGCCTTAATGCCCCACTCAGCATGGTAGACGATGATTAGAGCAAATAGAAGCTGACAGTGCGCCTCCGGTTCCACTCTGTCCTCTTCACGAGCATATGGGAATACTCTATGAATAGCAAAAACTGAGCTAACAATAACTCATAGTGACTGGTCAAAGTCATCAGCAATTCTCTCACAGTCTCCACTCAATTCAAGTGTTATCAAATAAAAATATTCAAACCTTTATTTATTTATTTCATTTTGAACCCCCGAGTTGAGTTGTCAGGCTCGGTGCTTGGCAGTTTGAGTCTATTGTTTGGGACCGTCTCTGAGTAACACTGCTGGATAAAGCTACCACTTATTGTTTCAGACAAGCTTTGGTGATGCACAGTCTTACTTGATAGCGACAGCGAACGTTGAGTCGGCCGCTAGTTTGAATATGGTGATATGCTAATAAAACAAGATTCCCCCCAAAGCATTTGCAAAAAAAACAAAACTACATGGAAATGAGTGTCCTGCTTGGTGGATTTGGAGAAACACATTTGAATACTGAACAACTGTGAAAGGCCCAGGTGACACCAATCTGCATGTGTCCACAAATTGAGAAATCAAAGTGATAGCACTGCTTTCATGGAAAACACCTGGCATCTAAAGTCATTTACCGCTGTGCAAGTTAATATTATGTTTGTGGTGAAACACAACACTGGGAATTCCCGCTTTTTTTTTGGACTGATATATAAGCCTGGGACGCCGAAAGATTTATCTCTCCACTTATGACACAATTGTTCCTTAATGGGATTTCATTAGATTTTGTGAATCTACTTTCCTTTCATCACACTCCTAGACAGATACGCCCCCCCCCCCCCCCGCCCCCTCCTTAAATGCACAAATACATTAGTGTTTGCTTTCTTTGTGTAGTTAGATAATGACTACTGTTAGTCTAACTCCCTGTGAAAGATATACAGGCATGTGAGCACAAAGAGCAGAGGGTTTTGCTGCATACCAAAGCAGCATCGCCCAGAACAGGACGTGAGGGCCAGACGACGTGAGCGTTATCAAGCTATTCCTTTCAACAGAGGTCAAAGTCCAGCTGCACTCCCTCCCTAAATACGCCAGCAACCAAACTAAAGGGGATATTTGGGCACTTTGCCATTTCCCTAACCACAGTCTCGCCACAGAGGTGGTTCAGGTTTACATCCATCACTCACACAGACACGCTGTTGACGTGAGAAGAAGCTGTGTACATAGATAGACTTTGGCACGAGCACGTGTATTCCGAGGTTTCATGCGGCCATTGAATTCGAATCTATGAAGTAATACATTAGTTTTGGTGCTAGATATGTACATCCTGAAAGAAAAGTAGCAGCACAACCAAGGTTTTCAGGGAACATATTTCGTTAAAAACAGATGGGAACTGCACCCGCAGTAAGCGGAAAAATGCCTGAGGGAATAAGGTGTTGCTGCTTTAGAAGTGCTACCTAAAGACTGTACTTGCAACTTGGAAAACGCAAGGGAAAAAGTAATGGAAGGAAGAAGTAGAGTTTATGTGAAAAGAGGGAAACACAGATAGATAGCGCAGGAATGAAGGAGATTCATGGCTCAGATCCACAGTAACTCACTGGATGGTGGTCGTTCCGCTCTCTCAGTCTCCTGGCTGCTGGAGTGAGGGATGGTAGAGATGATCCCTGGGTCACAGGATGAGGAGTGGCCTGGCTCTGAAATCTCCTCCACTTTAGCACTCGGCTGACCAGACTCA
This sequence comes from Chanos chanos, assembly GCF_902362185.1. Taxonomy (NCBI): domain Eukaryota; kingdom Metazoa; phylum Chordata; class Actinopteri; order Gonorynchiformes; family Chanidae; genus Chanos; species Chanos chanos. Next base: position 12,750,327 of record NC_044496.1, read on the forward strand.
GTCCCTTTACCGCTGCCGACCAGCCCTTCCACAGTGGAACCCTGTAGGATGTTGAACATATTAATGTCAGTCAATTTGATCATCAGTAGCTGGTTCTTCACCTAAAAAAGAACAACAAAGTATAAATATAAAGCATCAGTGAATGATTGCTTTCGACAGCAAGTCCAAAATGTTACTTTGAAAGCTATGCAAAATCAAGGATATAAGAATATCTAACCCAATCAAAAGTCACTTCAGCGAACCTGGCAAATCACACAGTCCAACGTCACTCAAGTAACTCCTCAAACATCTACCGACTGTCCACCATCACACAGATGATAAAACGTACAGTCTAATTCTCTGACGGTCCCAGGTGGGCTTAGAACTGACTGCATGGCGCCATTAACATCTGAGGTGCCTTGTCACCACTGCCACAAGTTTCAGCTGCTGTCTCTGCTTTGATTATTTCTAGTGAGAAACGCACAGCGAAGGGTATCCAGCACTTGGATTTAAAAGCCTCCTCTTTTCACACAAGTGACAGGGCCTAGACAGGCGACAGCTTGCTTTTGGATGTGGCAGGATTCTCTCGTCTCTCAGAAAAGAGAGAGAGAGAGAGAGAGAGAGAGAGAGAGAGAGCTCACAGACGTGAAGTAACAGCCAGTGGATAGGCACTGAAGGGAGAGACGTGGGTTGACCATGAAAAGAAAAGTAATGGGTAAAAAAAAAGAAAAAAAAAAGAACGATAGGGTGGAACTGTCAAGTAGAAGTCTGGAGCAGGGAGGTGGGTGAGGACTTAAAAGCAGCCATGATGGCTTCCTCCACTGACGAGTGGCAGGGAGACAGGCTGCGGATGTGCTGTGTGTCTGGTGACAAAAGAAACCCTGGGCTGATGAAATAAACATGATTCCCAGCAGGAGACAGAGAGATGGAGAAACACAGGACCCTGGAGTGAGACAAAACTCCTTTGCTTTTTTTTTTTTTTTTTTTTAAACACAGACTCTCTGATGCACATATGCCTAAAAATAAACCCCATACAATCCTTAATTACTTCTCTTGAGGAGTCCAGAGCTTTCACTCAGAGCTGTAGACAGATAGAACAGGAAATGAATACATAGATAACAAACCCAAAGTGACTCCTTATGTGTGTGTGTGTGTCTGTGTGTGTGTGTGTGTGTGTGTGTGTATGTGTGTGTGTGTGTGTGTGTGTGTGTGTGTGTATGTGTGTGTGACCTAGTACGGCTTTTGTCCTCTCACTTACACAGTAGCTCTAAGCAGGATGAGATGGTATTTGATGAACTTCAAACGCACACTCATGCCTGATTACATACACACACACACACACACACACACACACATATACATATACATATACAGATACACTTACATGTACACACACACACACACCTTCTGTAACTTTTACATTATCAGGATACTGGCTGATGTACACCTTACAGTTTTGCTTTAACACCATGTATAGTACATTGTTTTTACACCACACTATGTTTTAGGTGCACTCTGAATGATACAGACCAGGTGAGGTCACATTAGCTGGAACCAAGATAGAGGGGTTGTGTTTAAAGTCCTGAGGACTGGCCACAGAGCTGGAGGACCCAGTGAAGATGGTCTGTATGTGCTGAAGTGAAAGAAACACTCAGAGACCTCTAGCCTGCCTGCCCCAGGACATTTTATCATCTCTGCTCTCTAAACTCAACCTCCACACAGCTGCAGGCAACAGCATGACTGTCTCACACAAAGGGAGGGATCTTTAAGTATAAATAACTGCAGGTAAACACTTCGATGTGTGTCTGGGGACATTACTCCTCCTACACACTCAGTTACTTCCAAAATGACTCCTACCCTTGGAGCTAGATGCCCCTGACTATATGAAACTCCATTTGAAGGGGCTCCTTCACCTTTTCTCCTCTCTTCCAGAAACTTCAAAAAGACACGGAGAGAAGGTGATAACCTGAGCGGTGTAACAGAGTTGTCCGTGACAGGCCAGACAATAGATCATGACAACAGGGACGAGACAAAAGAGTTACCTAATAAGCAATGTGGAGATCTCGCCTTTTTTTTTTTCTTTCTTTCTTTCTTTTTTCTTTTCTTTTTTCTTTTTTTTTTCTTTTTAGAGAGAGAGAGAGTTCATTTTGCTGCGCTGCCTTGCAGCAGTGTAAGTAGAACTGAGAGTGAGTTTTGCAAGTTCCCTCCGGGCTTATCTCAATGATGGATCGTGGAGACAGGAAGGGCAGCTCAAAAAGACGACCGTGGGAGTTTATGTGGAACCGGGGCACATACCCAACAGTAATAACTCTGTTAACAAGCCCATGAGGGCCTCCGACTACAACCCCCGGTGTTGAAGGTCATGATCTGTAGTTATCATGATTCAGATACATATGCTGAAGTGCCGAATGCATAATAAAACAAACAGAAGCAGATTAAATGTTTCAATAAATATTCATGTACATTATCATCCATATATTACTGTGTCCTCCACATCAGAGAACAGATGGCATACGAGAAAAGGAACAAAAAAAAGCTAAATAAATGTGTGTCACACTACAATGTGAGAAGCCAAGAATTCATTATGTGCCATCACTTCAGCACAGATCTGAGGGCGATCATATGACACTTATAATTAGCAATATAATGAATATGTGTGTATCATTACAAGACAGGAGCATATCTATTACAGGAGCAACCTTGTATCACAGAATGTTCGTGGTGTGAATACTGCAAGAAAGGTTTATAAAAAGACTGTCCCACCGTTTTTAAAAACTATTATTAAAAGGAAAGTCGTCTATAAGATGATTTTTCTCTGTTCTCTGACATAGCACAGAGAAGCAAACAGATTCTCTGCAACTTTACTGCTGGTACAAAAATACCAGGTATTGAAAAATTCTCGGTTATTAACGGTCAAGTGCTACCACAACAGAAAAAAAAAAAGACAGTCTAGTGTCTGAGAGACTTTGCAGGCACCGAGATGTAGCGAGGGCTGAGGGACAGATCAGATGGGTGGAACAAGCCGTCAGCCACGGTTAAAAGCTGATGTGTGGTAAATACGTGAAGACAGGGTATATTGACCCGCTGGCTTCATGCACTGAGCTAATTAGTCTTGCGCTTTCTTTGGCAGAGATACACTGACGGCATCCAAACGCTCCTCCGACGAGAGAACAGGAGCCCGATAGGAGCCGCGTGTCTCGGTGCTCATCGCGCTACGCTCCTCTCCTCTCCTCTCCTCTCCCACCGAGCACTTTTGACTCCTCCGCATGGCCCGGTTCAATACAAAGCATTCTAACACCACCACACGACCGATTAATTAAGCCTCTGAGTCAGAGCAGGAGTCCTGCATTCATTAAAGCCCATTAGTAAATGGACAGACACACACTGCACTCAGTCAATACTGACAGAAAAGGAAGAGGACAATGAGAGTAACACTAGACTACTAACTATCCAAGCCATGTTGGTTTCCCTCTGAGAAGCAGTGGGAGTTAATTGTGATAAAAAAAAATGGCAGCATTGGAGAACGTGGCTCATAGTGCGGCACATGAGAATGTGCTAAAAACCACGATTCATTTCACATCAAATCTTTACGAGTAAAAAAAAAAAAAAAGACATACTGACACCCAGAAGACCAGATCTCGGTAGCGGCACTGGATAGTACACTAATCCCAGCTTGTTCTTCTTCACTACCTCTTCACTCACCATTCCCAACACTACACTCCTGACTCAGGCACGTGGCTCATCTGCTGAAATTGGCTTTCAGGCTTCAGTGTGCCCACCACAGAGAGATGGGCAGGCAAAAGTTTATGTAGGGATCAGTCATGCGGAACAGAATGGCTGGAGGAATAGGTGTGGGCAGAGAAAAGTAATATCCTTTAATACCAGTGACCCGGGGGTAGGTAAGGTTAGGTCGCATGATGGGTGTGTGTGTGTGTGTGTGTGTGTGTGTGTGTGTGTGTGTGTGTACGTGTGTAGAGCACATGATAAATTGAAAGAATGATTGCTGATGACAGTTTTGCCAGGGGACCATTTTAAATAGACACAGGTAAAGCTGATCTCACTCTCAAGTTTGGTTCATCATCACTCGATAGCACTGGAGGAAACAATCACAGTACATAACACATGCACAGTTGTCAGGGTAAACTTGACCAGAGAGAGCATGAGAGAGAGAGAGAGAGAGAGAGTGAGAGAGAGAGAGAGAGAGAGAGAGAGAGAGAGAGAAAGAGAGAGAGAGAGAGAGAGTGAGAGAAAGAGAGATTTTCTCTCAGGTAAGACTGTGATAATATGTTTATAGAAGATGATTTGACCCTTGCGCGTTCTGTAGTCAGTGTATGACCTGGGTGACTGAACTTAGTGGTTTTCAATGTAGCTTAATTGATTACCTGCAAGCTTTGTTGATCCAGAGGAATCAATACCCTGACAACAAATTAGTTGCACTCTGCTTTCAGGTGTTCAGAACATAATCATAATAAACAGATATATGCTCTAGTGGAAGTGGCTCTTGATTCTCTTGAGCTTGAGTTTCACTAGAGTGGAGTGTAGATCAGCTGATTTGTGAACTCTGTCCACAGAATTCACTGCTCTGTGTTAAACTGTAGAGTGGAGTGTGTGTGTTCTGTGAGTGGAGAACTTTAGTCCCTCAGAGAAAGTCAGAGAAAGCTCCTGTACAGCTGCAGGCTAAGCAGTCAACCGCATTGACACAGTCTGACGTCTCATTCAAACAGAGAAAGCTCTCTCTCTCTCTCTCTCTCTCTCTCTCTCTCTCTCCTCTGTTTCTTTCTCTCCTTTTCTCTCTTCTCTTTCTTTCTCTCTCTCTCTCTCTGTCTTTCTCTCTCTCTCAACCCCCCCCCCCCCCCCCCCCCCCCCCCCCCCCCCAGTGTGTTTGCATGCGCGCGCGTGTGTGTGTGCGTGCGTGCGTGTGTGTGTGTGTGTGTGTGTGTGTGTTTGTGTTTGCCTCCTCTCTTTTCCAGCTTCCTGCCTTGTGGCTCCACTGCGCTTTGCCCTAAGATGTAGGTGTCCTGGCTGCAGACTTGTCCTTGCCACAGGTACTAAACATGACTATGACTCCTCCAGCAACCTCACAGCCACAGAAAGATGTCAGTGAGTCAGGAGCAAGCACAAACAGCCCAGGCAGGCTAACGTCAGGCCCACAGGGGTGGTTCTCACATCCGGAGCCAGGTCAGCCATCCCACTGTGGCGTTTAATGAGAGAGTGCTGATAAGAGATTCCCCTCAGAGAGAACACCTAGTCACAGGATGCTGTCAGGACTAGGGACGCTGGAGGTGTTAACATAACAAGGTGACCTTTAACACCTGCACACGAGGGAATAGGCAACCATTCATTTGTTAAGACTTTCCATTTGTGATGACAGAAAAATTGTCATTAGATTCTGTTTATAGGTCTAAGCAACTACCACCCACAACATTCTTCCAAGGGTCTTTGGAAAGGTGAATCATTATGCTACTCAGAAGGGAATACACACACACACACACACACACACACAATGATATAAATGAGTGATATAAAAATTTTTCTGCTTCCTGTTACTGATTAGCACAAAGGAATAACAAACTCACAAAGACAGATGGACACACATGCCCTCCACCACCACCTCCCCCCCCCCTCTCTAACCAGTCTTTTTCCTACACAGAGCTGCGGTTATTAACGCCTTGCCACATGCTATCTAAAGCCCTGAGGGAACTAAGACAGGAAAAGGGTAAGTGCTATCGATTCACCACTTCCTGCCTGCCAAACAGTTGGAGCAGAGTGGGCTGACCACTTGACCGTCTGTTACTCAGCGTGATCCTGACCTACACAACAGGAGAGCTGAGCAAAGACTGAAGGGGTTTAGTGGGGCTACAAATGAGACAGGTCAAAGTCTGTGTTTAGTCTGTGGTGTACAGCACCGATAGTCAACTATACTTACAGTACCTGCACTATGCTCCATGTCAGATACGTGCTAAATG
>NC_044496.1:12761271-12768771 GCF_902362185.1 Chanos chanos
TCCCTCTCTCTCTCTCTCTCTCTCTCTCGCTCTCTCTCTCTCTTTCTCTCTCTCTCTCGCTCACTCTCTCTCTCTCCTTTTCTGCCTTTCAACAGCTGGAGAGCGAGGGCAGCTCTGGAAAGCAGCCAGCCAGAAAAGCCCTCTGCAAGCTCCCTGGGTTATTGATTGAACCAGTTAGGCACTGGCAACAGGGAGGAGGGACTAGAGAAGTGTGTGTGTGTGTGTGTGTGTGTGTGTGTATGTGCGTGTGTGTGTGTGTGTGTATGTGTGTGAATGTGAATGTGTATGTGCATGTGTATGCATCTCTGTGTGTGTTTTATGTGTGTGGGAACAGTTTATGCAAATGTCTGGTTTTCTGTTTGTTCTTCTAAGCCAACCTTTGTTCATTTGTGTACAAAAGTCAAGGTGTCATTTTATTGAAAAAAAAAAAACAAACAAAAAATGTGACTATGCTATTATATGTTTGTATGTTTGCTTACATGTGCATTTGTGTACGTTAATGTGTTTGTGCATTTCACTTCACACAGTCATTGTTAATCCTGAGCCAGCGTATGGCTGAGTGCTCTTAGTAGGTCAGAGCTGAAGGTGGGGGCAGCAGTAAGTGGCTTACACACACACACACACACACACACACACACACACACACACACACACACACACACAGAATCTAGAGTTGCCACACTAACAAAGACGCTCTCTGTTTGGGAGGGGGTCATGCGGAAACACTATCGCCTGGCCCCCCGTGTGACTTCCTCTTTATCATCCCCACACAGGAAGGAAGGAAGGGAGAGAGAGAGAGGGAGGAGAAACAATAGAGAGTAGAGAGGAAAACAGCACGTGATTCTAACACGACTTCATCAGCTATGTCAGAGGCTACAATTAATAACCCTGAGCTTCTCTCTCTCTCTCTCTCTCTCTCTCTCTCTCTCTCTTAAACACATGCATTTTCTCTCTATCTCCCTCCTTCCCCCTCTCTTTCCATCCTTCTCATTTCTTTATCTAAAAGGACCATACTGAACCGCAGTGAGAGAGCGCCAGGAAACATGACATAAATGAAACAAAAGGACAGTCACTATCTTGACCCATTCAGCTTTCAGCCTGTAGCTGCAGCATTCACCTCTGGAATGTTGCACCAATAGGAAATGACCCTTGCTGATTTGATCACCGCGCTCTCAGTACTGACCTCTACCCTTCCCCCAAGTGAAGCTGTTGTCAGAGGGCAGGAGGGGACTCCATTAGACATGACACCTGTTCCATGCCAAAAAGGCTTACATATGGAAATGTAGTCCAACGTCTCTCTTAAGCACAGTTCAGAGAGGGAGAGCTAGCCTATAACAACACAGTAGTGCACATCAATGTCTCAGTCCACATACACAATAACTAAGGTTGTTAGTCACAGAAAATTTTAAATAGAAATGTCAGCTGATTCCGAGACACGTGGAAGAACTAATAGAGTTAAAGTGTGGATTAGATAAATTACGCAAAATATTCATGGAACTCTTTTATGAGATGCAGACAGAGCTTTAGTATGGATAATTGTGCTTTATACAAGGTGCTCTGTTAATGCAAAAGCGAACTGACATTTTATGATCTCTTCAGTGCTTTACAGTGGATTCTTTTAAAGGTGTCTTTATGTATCATAATGAGAGGCTGCATAAATGCTTTATGTATGGCTGAAAACCATGTGCATTATAACCTCGGGAGGCGTGTGGTTGCTCTTTTCTTTACAGAGAGCAGTCTTCCTCCTGTTTTTTGTCTTTTTCTCGTGCTAGAAGTCGTCTCTGCCTGTCTCCGGGCAACCCTACTGAAATGTAATCAGCATGTTGGTATGCTTCTCATTCTGCCTTTCACAGAGTAGAGAAGGAGGTCTGTGCTCGCTCTCTCTCTCTCTCTCTCTCTCCCTCTCTCTCTCAGTGTCATGGTGACTGTGGCTATACATGGTGCATATGTTTTGGGAGAGATAAGAGACTGGTGTGTTCCTGTGTAGGCCCTGTGAGTGAGCCTTAGGCTAGGCTGCCCTGTGCACATTGCTTACTGCTGACCATCTGTTGGCAGTCACGCTGAGTGAAAACACTCACAGCCAAACAATGGGGAACACTCACACACCAAGATTCTTAGAGGGCTTGCGTGCTGTGTCCGCATGTATGTTTGGGAGCCTTTCTCTGCGCGTACATGTATACATACATATGTGTGTATGTGTGTTTGTGTGTGTGTGTGTCATTCATGGGGTCATAACTGTACACGTAACATGTATGTTATACATAATGCAATCCAGCTTAAAACAACCAAAGAACCATTCAGTGTTAGTGAAATGTGCATCTCAGATCAGTGGGATAGCACTGTTAGCAGATGGTATGCCACCTAGTGAAAGCCTAGGCTTTTGACATTCATCTGTCTGTGAGCGACATCACGCTGGGTATGAGTGAGCCCGTCATGCCGTATATGTGGCTGTCCCAGCATCTACACTGTCACCTGAGTGAGCCCCACCCCATTGCTCATCTCTTTAAATACCCCTCATTAAAAGAAACACATTATCGCCAACCAGCAGCAGCTTTCATCTCAGCACGTCTTTGCCTCCTGCTGAGAGACAGAGAGACAGACAGACAGAGAGAGAAGCAGCGATACAGAAAAAGAGAGAGAGAGAGAGAGAGAGAGAGAGAGAGAGAGAGAGAAAGAGAGTGAGAGAGGGAGGGAGAGTGAATGTGTGTGCATGTGTGTGTGTGTGTGTGTGTGCGTGTGTGTCTAAAGAACAGGTGTGTGCACACTTGGGGGAGGTTCCCCTAGAATGCAGCAGCTCTGTTGCACCTGTCAGTAGAGGAGCTCTAAGTGTGGCGGCTGAGTCCTGTAGGAACGCCTGTTCAAACAACTGAGAACAAGATTCACTGCCTTCACACTACACACAAATAGACAGAGAGAGAGAGAGAGAGAGAGAGATAGAGAGAGAGAGAGAGAGAGAGAGGGCGAGAGAGAGAGAGGGCGAGAGAGAGGGAGAGAGAGAGAGACTGCTTCAGGAGCACAAAGAGAAGAATGGCATCATTGACATCTGTAGATTGAGTCTTGTTAGGCAAGACTGTTGAATGCTTCTTTAAACACCAACGCTTTTAGACCCTTCATTAGTGGGCGGTCTTGTAATAATGGACAAGATGGTGGTGAAATAACAACTGACCACACAAACACGACTACAACCAACTCCCCGCTTGTTTAGCACACCCACATAAACTACAGACACACACACACACGCACACATAGCTCCTTCTCACTGTGTCTTCATTACCTACTCTAGGGAGCAGCTAAAGAAACAATAAAAACAACAAAGGAGGCAAAAACACGTAGTGTTGAGGAGTGCATGGAGAGACACTGGTAGAGCCTATTAACAAGTCTGACCAAAGCCTGTGCTATATCTAGCTCCTTTTATCATCATTAAAACAGGCGTAAATGTTCCCAATCACAAGCCACATGCTATATTTAGAAACCCTGTTTAGATTCAGATGGAAGGTGGTCATATATTAGCTAAAGATGCATCACCTCTAATCTTCATACAAAGCCATAAACAGACGCACACACTCAGACAAATAAAGAAAACAGATTCCATAGATTCGCCATGCATTATATTTGTGGTAAAAATCAGAGCATATAGGGTGTGTCTGATTTTTGTTTTTGTTATCTTTTTTTTTTTTAATCTAAATAAAGATTGCTTTTGTTGAGGAGTCAGAGAGAACACACAGTATAATATGAGTCCCACAGTGCCACCTCCTGTCCACACACTGTGTCTAGTGAAGACACCACAGCACACGACCTGCCTTCATCAACAAATACCTCACCAGCACATAAAGAGGACCTTTGAATCAAATTGAAAAGCTTCAGAGATTACAATATTTCTGTCTCACACACACACATACACACACACACACACACACACACACACACACACAGGGAGTGTGAAAACTGGTCCCTCACAAACAGCAGATTGCTTAAGGCGAGACAGTGTCATAATTTGCCTCACTTCCTTCAACACCTCCTCCACTGATTGCCACGGTAACCATATGTTCTGTGATCTCATCAAAGGGACGGAATTTTTTTTTTTTCCTAAGCTCAATACAGCTTTCAGGAGGAGAAAAAATAGAAAAAAAAAACGCTTACTTCTCTGTATGTGTGTGTGTGTGTGTGTGTGTGCGCGCACATGTATGTGTGTGGGTGTGGGTGTGAAAGGGACAGAGTGTTTGTTTGTTTTGTCACGTATGACAGGCGACACACATTGGTTTTTGAGAGTTTCTTTGGCATGCTGCGCTGAGCCGTCCTGCCTCATGTCGGCAAGCCAAGAGCGAACATTTGACGATCGTCCAGTTCTTACGCTTTCCTAAGATTAAGTATCCTAGCAACATACAAAGAACCAAGGAACAGCTGGTGGAGAGGGAGCCATCAGGTGTGATAAGATCGATTTATGAGTGTGTATCCAGTCTTCAGTGTGGAACAATTACAGACTGAGAGATACGTGTGCGTGTATTGAACAACATGCAGGCAACACAAGGAACCACACAAGCACATGCATTCAAATACTGAGTGGTGTTTCAAAAATAAAAGGGGAATTCTACACATGTCCAGGGCTGTTAAAATTTAACTACTCTTTTTTTAAGTACTTCTTCAACTGATTATAATTAGTACAGTGAGAGGATGGACCGTAACAACCATTCTCAGCTGTGAGACACATCATTTTTACAGTTTTTAAATAGACCAAAAGTGGACCAAACAGAATTAGTGTAAACACAGCAAAGGTCAACTTCCCAATGTTGAGAGAAGGAGTGTTAGACAGGTTAGCTCACTGAGTTGACCTGTTTCTCTCGTCTCATACATTTCATTGTACCGTTGACCCTGTGTTAACCTACATATGACAAATAAGCTAAACTTGTAACTTGTAACTTGTAACACATGGACGCCTTGGGTGGTATAACAATAGCTACATACATTTGACAGAAGTAATATAACTGAGGTGAACTCACTTGGCCAAAGAGGTTTATTAAATATGAAATCATACAGAGTTGGCCAAGCTGGTTTATTACAGGTGAAATTCTCCTGGAAGCTTGTGTGTTGTGATATATTGTGGGGTTAACTGGTCTGTGTGTGTGATGTAGAAGGCTGCTGGGCCAGAAAGTAGTGAATGAGAGAGTATAAGCCAGAGTACTGAGCTGAATAATAATCAGGCGTTCGCCTCTGTAACAGCCCGATACTGACCTGGACACACTCCATTACAACCTCTCCAGCTGTGCTCATTGGGCCAAAACGCTCTCTCTCTCTCTCTTTCTCTCTCTCTCACTGTGAGTAGAGGTGTACTGTGATGAGTACCCTTGGATTTGCTCTCTTCACCTTTACAGGGCTATGTACAGGACTGTCAGTCAAAGTGACAGTCCCCTCGCTGTTAGTCAATCGCAGACCAGAGGAGGCAGATAAAAGAATGACAGAGAGAGAGAGAGAGAGAGAGAGAGAGGAAAAGAGGAGCAGAGGGGCAGGAACACTAACTGTTGACACCATTTTGTCAGTGCCTTTAGTGTCCTCAGACACTCAGAAATTCCCTTCAGTCACAACAGCACACACACACTATCAGCACCACATACAGTATACACACACTTTCACTCGGATACAGCCTCTTTCACACACACACACACACACACACACTATCAGCACCACATACAGTATACACACACTTTCACTCAGATACAGCCCCCCCCGTCTCTTTCACACTCGAACACACACACAGCACACACACACACACACACACATACACAGAGTTGCTCACTCTGCTGGGGAGAGGACCTGCCCTTCAGCAGCACAGTCATGTTAGATTTGCTCATTAAAGGATCCAGAGACAGGACACATGTTTCTAGTCATGGTCATGTCCACCATGTAGTCTGAACCACTCCTCTGTCACACACAAATACACACACACACACACACACACACACACACACACACACACACACAGAGAGACTGAGTAGAGACCTCGACGGGTATTTGTGTGCATCAGACTGTAGTCAGCAAGGAGAAAAACTATTTCTGCTGTTGATGTGGTTTTTCATGGTGCCAGCTCACTAACAGCATAAGGATGACTAATAAATGGTCCAACATGTCCCAGCAATGCCAGAGGCTCTCACATTCCTTCAATCAGACTATCACAAATCAATACAGAAAAAAGACAGAGTTCTAGAGACATCCACTCTTGCAACACTTATGAAAAGAAAGAAAGAAAGAAAGAAAGAAAGAAAGAAAGAAAGAAAGAAAGAAAGAAAGAAAGAAAGAAAGAAAGACCACACAGATAAAACTGGGCTGGAGTCTACAGTACACAATGCTTTTATCACAACAAATATAGCACAACCTACGAAGTGTGAAAGCCACAGTGAACTGAGCTGGTGATAACACACTAACAAAGCAAACCAGTGAGCAAGGTTTGAACATTTGTATGTGGTTATGTGTGGGTGAGTGTATGTGTGTGTGTGTGTGTGTTTCATTTACACATAGTCTTTGTGTGAGAGTCTTTGTATTACAGCTGGTGAGATTTTATCTATTTCCCTTTAGATTTCTATTACTTTGTGTTTCATTTTTCTGTTAAATTTAGACACATCTCTTCCCCTCTGTGGGGTCTCTTTAGGCACGAGTGTGTTTGTGGCGCATGTGTGTGTGTGCGTTAGTGAGAGTGTGCACCCATGTGTGTTTTATGTGGTCTCGTTACAGAAGTAACTGCTTTTCTGAATGTTTGTCATTGTCTATGCGTGCGCTGCTCTTCTCCCCCCATCTGTCTGTCTGTCTATGTCTGTCTGTCTGTCTGTCTGTCTATGTCTGTCTGTCTATGTCTGTCTGTCTCTGTCTGTCTGTCTGTCTATGTCTGTCTGTCTGTCTGTCTGTCTGTCTATGTCTGTCTGTCTCTGTCTGTCTGTCTGTCTGTCTATGTCTGTCTGTCTATGTCTGTCTGTCTGTCCGTCTGACTGTCCGTCTGTCTACCAGCGTCTGATTGACAGCAATGAAAACAGATTACAGATTATAAACAGATCACAACTGTGTGTGTAAACCCTGTGACGGCACCAACCACAGTGACAACAGAATCACATACCTGTGTTATTCTCTCATATCCCTCATGGTAGTGCTTTTAGATGTCTGCTACAAATAATATCTATGTAGGACATCTCAAGTCTGGTCATCTTGAAACTGGTTGAATAATCTCACATTCACAGTGCTAGAAAAGAAAGCCAATGTCATGGGGAAAATATTGGCCTACTTCCTAGAAGCACGATATTTACACTTGTTGAGTGTTGTTCAGTATTAAAGCAGTAAGTGAGAAGAGGTCTTCACCTAAAACTTCATTTACTGTGAGCAAAGTGACACTGTGTGAGCTCAAACATCAGCTCAGCATTGAAACACAGTAAGTCTCTGTCAAACATACTGTTGAGGTCGTTAAACAAGGAAAAACCCACGAGACAGTTAAACGCTTAGTTCAAGAGCGAAACAGTAGAA
>NC_044496.1:12776271-12808771 GCF_902362185.1 Chanos chanos
GTTTAAGAGACCGGTTGATTAAGCTTGCGGATGCATAGCCTTGTACTCTCTGAGTGAGTGAATGACGCTGGCATACAAACACAGGAGTAAGAAAACAGAAAAGAATATAGAGTGACATGCAGTGTTCTAAATATCTCTCTCTGCCTCTCACACGCACATGTGAGGACACACAAGCACGCACGTGCGCGCGCACGCGCACACACACGCACCCTTGAGCATTTAAGCTCCATTTTCAATTCATTTCAAAATACTTTTCACTTTTCTGCTCTACAGCAACAAATCAGCACAGCCACACACCCACATCAGAGGAGCGGGGAGCATGTTCTAATTTTTGACCTCAGGTCTCAGGGTTAAATCTATGAAGTCTTATGGCACAGGTCAAAGGTCACAGAGAGAGCCAGCTGTGCTTCCAGGTGTGCGTCTGGATAAGAGCCTACAGCTGTGTGTTAAACCTGAAATCCTCCATCCCTCTCTCTCTCTCAAACTCTCCCTCCTACCACACACACACACACACACACACACATACACACACACGCGCGCGCGCACACGCACACGTACACGTATGCACACACACGCATGCACACACACACACACACACGCCCAAATGCACACACACACATATATACACAAGGAGTGACTCATCATTTTCATGCACACGCATTCATACACAAGGAGTGACTCATCATTTTCACGCATTCACACGCACACGCACACGTACACACACGCACTCACGCACACAAATGCACACACACACACACACACACACACACACATACACAAGGAGAGACTCATCATTTTGACGTACATATATACATGTATATGAGTGCGCAGCTGTCACAAAGGGGAAGAAGAGAGAGACAGACAGATGTAGAGAGGGGTAGAGGGAAAGAGCGATGGTTGTTTGAAGATTAGGATTTGACTGTGTTTGATTGTAGTGTGGGGAGAAGGCAAAGGGAGCAGCTGTTCTATATCCTTATTTGCCGACTACACAAAGCACCCTGATATTAAACAATCCATAAAAGACAACCGAGAGGCAGAGACCGATAGCTTCTGTAGGTTGTTACCATTAACCTCTCTGTATTACACCAAGAGTGCTGACTCAAATATTCCAACTCACCAAATCCCTCTGATGCCCTACACGCAGAGATACTAAAGTGATGCTGTGTTTAAAACACTATTTAAATACATTTTAATACTTGTGGCGTTTGAAATGAAGCATTACGTCTTTTCAGATTTATAGAACCTACAGAGCACCCTGATAGTATTCCCTGAGAAAACTCGCCTCACTTTTCCCTTCACTGAGTGAGAGTGAATGAGGACAAAGATGACAGATGAGGATTTTGGAAAATGGCTGTTGTTGCATGAGACTGTGCTAAGTAAGAGGGGCTCCCTCCTGTGACTGTCGCTGTTTTATTCACCGCCACGGCTCACGGAGCATGGAAGCTTTTCTCTCACAGAGAAGCTTCCAGAACTCCCACTGTAGGCAGGGACTGGAACATCAGAGAGCCGCATAAAGGCTGGGAGTGGCGTTTGGGAGTGACTTGTGGTGGGGCATGGCAGGACCAAGACAGACTGACCACAGTCAGGACCCTGGCTGTCTCTGACCGGGCTAACCACGACTCTGCAGTGCCATATGCGGCTATTACAGAAACATAAGCCAACCAGAGTTGGGACATGAAAGCCAAAGTACATGACAAATACAGCAGCCAAATTCTCCATTTCTCAAGCTGAAGGATTCAGTCAACTTCTTAAGTCTTTTCACATAAGTGATCATTTGTGTGTTCTGTGGTTACTAGAGCTCTGTGCGGAATAAGAGGCATTGTTTTGGCATGTTGTCAGTAAGAAACGTATCAGAGCATGGGTTTGGGTTTAAGAAACCCAGCTTACATAATTCAAACATGATTTCTTGAACTGTGTCACAGACTTACTTTGTGGAGACTTCAACAGTAAGAGACCATTTTAATGGAGTAATGACGCCATCTTGTGGACACAACAAAAACCTCTTAGAAAAAAAACGACGGATCATGAGGCTTTTGGATCATGAGCGTCTCAAAAAAAGGGACAATTATGATCCAAAAGCCTTCACAATCACAAAGAAGACACCAGGATTTTTTCTCTTTGAATGGGCGACAAAGCAACTTGAATGAGTGTAGCAACTGGCCTACCAGTAAAATATTACTTTCTAATTGTCACATTAGAAGTTTTTTCTCTAACTGGAATAGACAGGACAGTTTGACAAGCAGAATAAAATGTGTGTAATCTGAAACAAAAAGCTGTAGTAGTGGAGTTGACTGATAAGACACCAGTTTTAAAAACGGAGCTGTATTTCTGGCTCTCACATTCCATATCTGTCAGAGGCCATCTCCTAACAGGAAACACTACTAACCACATGTGTGAGACCTTCATGTCCACTGCCAGGAAGTGTGTGTGTGTGTGTCTCAGCAGAGCTCATTCTTTATTATGTGGCCAACAGTCACCATTATGACTGTTCTCAGTCACTAATAAGTTATAGTTCAATGCTGGACTTATAAGGGAATGAGAGTCAAAACTCTGTCCAGAAAGCAAATGCTACTAAAGCTCTGTTTGCTTACGAAATGCAGGTGCTCAAGTCTTGACAAAACCGTGAAATGTTTGTTTCCGTGTCATTTAACAAGGTAGAAGTGAACGCAGCAGAAAAACCAGCAGGCCCCCCAGAGCAGGTCCAACCCTCCAGTAGATGTTTGAGATGAGATAAACAGACTGGGGTTAGAAAAGGTGGCATCTCTATGGAACACTGGCTGGGTGTGTGACGTGAGGAGGGTTTTTTTTAGTTGTCTAATGGCTGATGTGACCATTTATGGCATGATTGACACGTCTAGCCTAAGCAACATTACATCAGAGGCCATCTATTTACTCATGGACAACCAGTCAGTTGTCAGTCACTAACACACCATACAAAAGCCTGATGTTCCTGACGGCTGTGTGTGACGATAGAGGCTGAAGGCTGGGGGGGCCTGATTAGGGGCATGTTAGGAGGATTACAGCCTGTCAGAATCAGAAGGGCCCTTCGACCTTTCCTCCAGTCTTCCGTCAGATAAAGCACATAGCTGCCCTTTGAGCTATATCACCGCCCTGTACAACTCTCCTGACTGCCTCAGACAGAGAGTCTGACTTACCTGCCTGCATACGGAGTAAACAATTTATCATCAACACACACACATTCACACGTCCTGCGCATAATAACTTTCAGAAAGAAAGAGAGAGGGAGAGAAAGAGGGGGAAGGAAGGAAGGAAAGAGAGAGCGAGAGAGAGAGAGAGAGCGAGAGAGAGAGAGAGAGAGAGAGAGAGAGAGAGAGAGAGAGAGAGAATACATGTGTATGCAAAACAGTCCTTCCACATACATTAATAAAATATGGGGAGGTCAGCAAAGCTTAGAGAAATTCCAAAAGCTTGCAGTCACGGTCAAGAGTTGATACGAATATTTTCTCGTACAAGAAAAAAAAAAATGTGGAGAGTCTAAGTCTAATTAGAGATTTACTTAAGCACACGCATAAAATCACAAACACACCACGCACGCTCACAGAAAAAGGACAGGTACAATGTAAAAGTGGAAAGTGAAGAACTGCAAACTGAACTGAGTCTTAACAACATGTTCCAGTCAGTTTTCCCAGAGCTAAAGCAAAGGGAGGGGAAGAGAGGGAGAGAGAGAGAGAGAGAGAGAGAGAGTGAGAGAGAACAGGAGGAAGAGGAGGAGGGAAGCACGGGTTGGGGGAAAAAAAGGGTCAGAGTTGAACACACACAGTGGAGAAGAAAAAAAAAAGAAAGAAAGAAAAAAAAAAAAAAACGGATCAAGGCAAAAGAGGAGAAAGCCACAGCTCCTGGCAGACTCTTGACGAGGCATTAAAATTACCGGTGCCGCCACTGCGCCGCGTCTCTGCTGGAGGGCAGGGGGGTTATGGGTAATGGGGAGTGTGTGTGTGTGTGTGTGTGTGTGTGTGTGTGTGAGTATGTGTGGTTGGGGTGTTGTGTCACAGCGTACTAATCAAACCCATGTGTGGCCTGCCTGCCTGCCTGCCTGCCTCATGGGCCTGTAGAACTAGAACAACTGCTCACACACACACACACACACACACACACTCACAACACACACAAACACCAACACGTACTCATCCGCGCACACAAATACACATTTACTAGTACTCTTGCTCCAAAAGAATTCACATGTGTGAGATGTGTTTATGTGAGAAAATTGCGGAGGTGTCATTTTCACACTCTGAGAGACAACAGAAAGAAAGTGATGGCAGATACAGGAAACAGATCTGTTTATTTTACAGACACAAAGAGGACGAGACTTCCTCTGTCCTCTTTATATAGCCAAAAGAGCAGAGGCAGAGAGTCACACGCTCACACCTAATCCAAACGTCAGTTAGAGTCCTGAGAGAGATGAGTCTGGAGAAGACAACTGCAGTGAGGTCAGAGAAAGAGACCTTTGATGAGTGTATGTGCTTTATTTTTGTGTGTGTGTGTGTGTGTGTGTGTGTGTGGCTGTGGGATATGAGTATTCGAATGATACCGTGCTCTGGAAGAGCAGTTACAGACGTCACATTTTTAACCACAGCTATACTTTAGTGTGACACCAACACATTTACTCACACAAACACTCCATCTCAAATGAGTGAAAAACATGTCATTAAAAAATACGTGAGAGATACATCACATACACTGTGTGTGTGTGTGTGTGCCATATATGAAACACACACACAGAGCCAGAGCGCTGTCTGTCTCTTTAGCATTGTGGCTCCTAATATGCCCGAAGGGAATGTAGCGGCAGTCAGCTCTTTGTAGTGGGCATTGTGGGAAGTGGAGGAATTTCAGGAATCTCTGGGGAGGAGGCTGGGTCTGTCCGGTTATGTTTCCCCTACAGACCTTCCTCTTCCACAACACCATCACCTAGAACACTCATACCCCCCCCCCCCCCCAAACACACACACCCACACACACACACACACACACACACACACACACTCACATAAAACGTGCACGTGCGCGCACACACACACACACACACACACACACACACACACACACACACACACACACACACACACAGGTTTGTCAAGACGTAAGCAGCCAAAGATCAACTTCATGACACCTCACCAGTTAGCATGATCTCATGGTTTTTTGGTTCTGGGAAAGACATTAAGAGTCCAGACAAGCAATATCAGTGGTTCTGAGCCTTTAATGCTACTGACAATCCCACACTTTGAAAGATTTATACTTTTATTCACAGGAAGCAGAAAGGAAACACTCGACCTGTGAGATCTCACACGCCCAATACAGTATCATTTTTCTTGTCACAGGGCTGATGAAATGATGCTGGCGGCTGGTCGTTATTCCTACGTGTCCCTAAACATGTTCCCTATCATGCACTTCCTACCCCACGAGCTCTCAAACCCCGCACCTCTATTATCAGTGTTCGTCTATCGCTCGCTCCATTACAAGCCCCCTCCCATACCTGACCACCAGAATACCACGCATCTTCTGCTTTTTCCTTATCTGATATCTGCCCATTACCCCCCCCCACCCCCACTCCCATGTTAGTGCCTCTCTTTGAACAATCCCTGAATCTTTTGCTAAAAGAGGCTACAGTTTCCCACAGTCCACTACATCCCCTGACACCTCTCTCTCTGCGCCTGCCCGTCCTTGCCTGCCCAAAGAACAAACATTTCCTCATCACCCCTTTCACTCATTCACCAGCAACACAAACAAGCTCTCTCTCTGCCGGGCTCTGTTTGTTTGACTGGACACCCGTCATCTACTTCAAAGGCAGAGAGCTATAAAAATACATAAATAAAAAATGCCTGGAGAAGCCTCTGCACAAAATATGCCCAAAGCCAATCTGCATCACCAGCACGCAACAGACACAAAAACACACACGCGCGCACACACACACTCACACTCACACACACACACACGAACACACACGCGATCACACACCTTCTCTACCCTTTCTGTAGTAGAGGTAACTATTTATTGTAGAACAGGACTGTATGTTCTGAACTGATTGATGAAAGCCAGAGCCGAGTGAAACTCCCACCGAGAGTGACTGATGTCTAAGGCTGTATCTGTGAGAAATGTCAGCCAGGCTCAACACAGGCAGGACAGACAAACAGATTCCTTCTAACAGCTGCAGTTTTAAGTTGATCTTTTAGCCTTTGCAGTAAATGAGGTGACTGGCTGTTGATGGATATTTCACAGAGATAAGTTTTTATAATTGTGTGTGTGTGTGTGTGTGTGTGTGTGTGTGTGTGTGTGTGTGTGTGTGAGTGTGTGAGTATGTGTGTGTATGTGTATGTGTGTGTGTGTGTGAATGTGTGTATGTGTGTGTGTGTGTGTGTGTGTGTACGTGTATGTGTGTGTGTGTGTGTGTGGAGGAAGAGTGTGGAGAATAAAATGCAACTCCTGAGTCATTCTTCGTGTCTGTTCTGCATCACAGCACAACAGCATATTAAAAGAGATGCAGACAGATGAACCACCTGGTCCAAGGGAATCACAGAGGAATAAATAAAACTGGAGAACAGGAATGAGTCACTGTAGACAATTGCTCACAGCAGTCTGTCCAAAACCAAATGCAAGTTAATCAACCAGATTTGATTTAGGATGACTGAAAGTTGAACAAGACATCCAGTCCATCACACAGTATGCCATGAAATAAAGATATCCTCTCCACAGATGTGACGCGTATGTCTGTGTGTGTGTGTTTGCATGCATGTGTGTGTGTGTGTGTGATAAAGAAAGAAGAGAATGAACAATTGAACATGTAATACAGACAGAAGACACATCTATGTGAACTCATTTAGGGTTGGCATTACACACCAGGAATTCACTTGACCAGACAGGGACAGGGTTAAAATCACAAACCACTCTGGTGCCAAATTACAACAAAACAAGATACTAAAAATGTATTTCCTTTCTTCCCTTGTCAGTAAGACCTTGAGAGTAAAATCAGCATTGGAATCAAACAACCAAAATAACATCTGATACCAAAAATGACTAACTTGGAGACATATGTTGGAAAAAAATAGAACATAGAAAATCTGTGATAAAATGAAACAAAGACACATTAGAAAAAAAAAACAAAAAAAACACGAGTAAATTCAGTTCAAATCTTTTCCTCCAGATTAAAACTGTGGAGAGTTTGAGAGTGGTTACTTAAAGGCAAGGTCATGTAGCTGGAAGGGACCACAGGCCCTTGACTCAACCCCCTCTGGCCCATCAGCATATATTCATTCATCAATTTATAGCCCTGCTCTGACAAATCTCTCTTTAATTTCCCTCGGAGCCAATCTCCAGCTGACAAGAGCCCAAATAAACAAGGCTCCTGACGCTAAGCTTTGTTTATTTTCAGACGGCGAACTGCGTCCCGTTGCAATTACCCCCGCTGATGGAGTCATTAAGGCAGAGGGAGAAAGAGGAGAGGGAGGGAAGAAGGGAGGACACGAATGAAAGAGAGAGAGAGAGAGAGAGAGAGAGAGAGAGAGTTGTGTGTACAACAGGAAAGAGGGACAGTGAGTGTCTGAGGGCATTTCTAAGGGTGGTGACATTGGGAGTACAGGTCATGTGAGTATGAGTTTCTATTCATCAAAATATACAAAGATAAAACTAAAAATACTGCTTATCTTAACAGCAATCAGAAAAATTACAGCTGTCAGACAAACAACAAAAAAAATCTTTGTTGACCGAGAACGTCAATTTGTACCGAGCAGCGAGCGATCCTATAGCCTACTCGGGTGACACGCATGTTGAGAAAACAGACACGGGCCGTTTCACCACGTAACCAATATGATTAGACAGAGGTACACGGCATGTTCCGAGGAACCACACTCCGCTGCACCGAGCCACTCTGGGACAGCTCTGCAGGTGATCCACCAGCAAGGGCATCTGCAACCAGTGAGCCAAGGAGATAGTCTTTCTTACATAGCTTTGGTTTATCAGACAACTTTCTGTTGCTCACGAAGTTTTCTGTACGTGTGTAATCAGGTGAACCATTCAGTGTGGTGGACATGTTTATTCTCTGATGGAAGAGCAGGTTAAGTGTCCCCGCTCCCCTTGAAGAAAAGGACATATAAAAACCCAAACACGTAGTAAAGGCAGGCCAGAAACTGCAGGCAGCGGCTCCATTCACACTTAAAAATAACTAGCAAAACACCATTTAAACAGCACCAGGCTACAGTCGCTAATAAAAAAATATACTTAGGAATAATTGTATCAACACGGCAAACTGGAGAGGAGGGGAAAAAAAATCATGACTGTGGGGGGTAGACTGCTAGAAGAAAAAAAAGAAAAGTTGGAGAGGTTGGTGGAGGGGTGGGGGGGGGGGGGGGGAGGGTTGTGAGAGGGGGAAGAATGGGGGGGAGGGGGAGGAAGAAAAACAGGTCCCATAGAGCTACCGTGCAGGCGCCAGTAAAGACAGCGAGGGAGGGAGTGAAGTGAAGGGAAAAAAAAAAAAAACCTGCAGAAACTCTCAACAGATGCGTGAAGCCCTTGTCAGCATTCCTGCTAGGTAACGCAAGGTCAGGAGCTAGCAGGAAGACAATATGAGGACTATTTGGGCTCCCCTAGCACCAGATGTGTTTTAATAAGACGGCTGCCCTCCCAGCTAATAAGGTCAGCCTCTGGCTCCAGCGAGACGAGCAAACAAGTCGACTCTTGGCAGGAATTCAGGTCGGACTTGGCACGGGCTCCAGCTCAGCTTCCTGCTCTGTGAAAAGCCTGGGTGAAGCAGAGCAGGCTGCAGTCATTTTCTTACACAAGGCTTTTATTAGACACTTCCCTTTTACTTAAAGAAGAGAGAGAGAGAGAGAGAGAGAGAGAGAGAGAGAGAGAGAGAGAGAGAGAGAGAGAACTTGAGCATGAGTTTTTCAGTCCTTAACTAGAGAGAGTCCCTGTACTCGTCATCTTCCTCCCCTCTCCTCTGCTCTTGTATCGCTAAAAGAGACCACCCTTTCACTGGACTGGTGGGCTTCATGAAATATGCACAGCTACTGTTGATAACGTTATAAATATATAAAGGCTTAGTGTTGATAATTCATAACTCTCTGGAGATTCAAAACAAATGAGTGGTGAGGCAGCCTGGAGTCTGGAGAATAGGAAATAACGCAAACAGAAGAGCTGCTGGAGATTTGGCACACTTCGAACAGTGCTTAGTCAACACTCAAGCCTGCCAATTGTTGGTGGAGGAGAGCATTCTCCGCTCCAAACAATGTTTCCCATTAAGCCTTTTTTAATCATGCAATAATCATGTAGAGGAAAATATAAATATTTGTGAATGTGAGATGGCTGGCTCAAAGGAAAATAATCCATTGGACATTATTCCAAAGCTTATTCATCTGATCACAATAGGAGTAAATACACACACACACACACACAGAGAAAGACAGAGAGAGAGAATGAGAGAGAGAGAGAGAGAGAGAGAGAGAGAGAGAGAGAGAGCTGTCCCAGCACAAAATTACAAGGACATCTGTACTTACAAACAAATAAACTCTCTCTCTCTCCCTCTCTCTCTCTCTAACACACACACACACACACACACACACACACACACACTCACACACACGCATACACTCTCAATCCCACACACAGCTGTGTGCAGATGTTACTCTGTCAGATCTGCATTGTCATTCCTGCTGAATTCATGTGATGGGTGAATCCAGGTGGTTGTCACAGTGCCAAGCCATGTGCTTTCCTGTCTTATCCAGAGAAGTGTGAGAAGGGCTTTCGTGTGTCTCCTTCTTTCACACCACCTCAGTCACACCCCTTTAAACACCTACCACCAACACCACTTCAGACATCAGTGTTCTGTGACACCACTGTCGAATACATCTCAACTTCACCCTCTCTCCCATATGGGCTTCCCATCAAAGGTTTGCCCCTATCACACCAAGTCAACCAAGAACTCTACACAAATCAAACAGACACTCTTCCCCTCTCTGCCAGAGTTTCTCTGTGCTTCACGTAAATGAAAGAAAACAAGACCACTCTAACTTAGCCAGTATCTGACTGCAGGTGAGGAATGTGGGAGCAAGAGGTGGAGGCAATGAGGGAAAAGCAAGCAAAAAATAGAGAATTCCAGAGGGAAGAGGAGTCATGTCATACTAGGATAACTTCATGTCTAAACAAGGGTTTTTTTTGGTTTTGTTTTGGGTTTTTTTGTGCGGGTGAGTGGGTGGGGTGGGGTGGGGTGTTGTGTTGGGACGCATGCTAGTAATTTGAACTTTTCAGTATCAAAAAGGAGCAAAAAAGCAGCTTTTAGCTGTGTCCAGATGGCGTTAAGCTTGTGCAGGAAATGTGTTCAAAGGCAGATTTTTTCACTATGCCACATCAAAAAAAAAAAAAAGAAAGAAAGAAAGAAAAAAAAGAAAATTTGCTTACTTGAAGAGGACACACACACCTACATCCAACAAGACACAAGGTATCCAGTTTGCCAGAAAATCTTGCCAACATTTCCCTGATAAGCCTTGATACTTCTGTCTCTTCTCTGTGACTAAAAATATCTTATTTAAAACATAACTACCCCCATTTAAAATATACCCTAATTTCTGCTCACCCAACCTTGGGGAAGAAGACATGCTGTGGCAGTATATACTCCACATTAGCTGTGGTTTTACCGCTGAGAACAGGAGATTAACGGGTCTAAACTTAATAGGCATTATTATGGGTTTGTAGAATACAGATTCACTTTTCTACTTCTTTGGCTAAGGAGGGAATGAGAGACAGACACAAAGATGAAATTAAGCAATAACTAGTGATGACACACAAAAGACAAGCCACAAAAAAAAAAAAAAAAAACCACACACTCCAGTTAACATTGTGAGATATTTCCCTTGGACTCCATTCCATATCATTCCACTCACACGGAGACAGAGGGAAAGAATTATTAAATTATGTTCTATAGTAACAAAACATTTCATACTCTAAACAGATACTGGGCTTCAGAAGAAGACAACAGATCTAGTGACTACAGCTTGCTATGTTGATAAATCTGCTTGCGATAGGAGATAAGGAGCCACTTCTCCCATTCTGGTCAGAGAGGTTTAGTGGGATCGGACAGTGGTTTCCAGCATCAGTATCAGTGCCAGTGTGTATTATTTAAGAAAGGGAAGTTAAGTATTGCCCGAAATGAGTACAGTGCTAAGAGTGATAACAACCGTAAGAAGTAGCTTGAGTCATAATGATTCCCAGTGTTTAGGAGACTTTTTTTTTTTCCAAATGGCTTTTGGCTCCGTTCTGCCATGTTGTGTGGTATCCCTCGTATCAGTTCCAACCACAAGCTTTGTATGAATGAAGCAATTAAGCTCCTCACAACAGCAGTACCATTGAATGAGCACATGCAAACACTCAGAGACAAAACACACACACACACACATACACACACAAATACTCACACTTCTTCCAACAGAGCAAATGGAAGCAATTTCTGTCAAATCTGTTCCTCGCATGCAATATTTCCTCAGATCTCTCATTAAACTGATCACTATGAGGTCATGGATAAAATTAGCATGATGATGATCTTCTTCCCAACCCAGCCCTAAGTACTGGCCACGGCTGAGCATTGGTACAAGTATCTATATGCAGTCATAGAAAAATGATTGGTGGTTCACATATACTCACATCAGAATTGTGAGTTTTCACATTTGTCCCGTTCTCTGATTCTTTGTTTTCCCCTTTGTTTAATTATTGTAAGTAAGTTTAAAGATAAAGGTGTAAATTGCATATTTTTTCTTTTTTTTCTGTGGTTTGCGGTTTGTGTAGGTAATTTTTAGTACAATGTTAGGATGGTATTTTATAGAAGTGAGACCTCTTTCTAACTCCATCTTGAGATCAGGTGCATCTCTGATTCTGCTTTATCAGTGGTTGATGTGGTCAAGGCACAAGCTGGACATGAGAACATTGCTATGGATTCAAGGAGAAATAAGGCCATTGTGGTGTCCCTGAATGACACTTAGTCTTTTTGTTTGATTGTTTGTTTGTATGTTTGTTTCTCTGTTTGACTGAGAGTGGAACATGCTTAAATGGAGTTTCTGTCCCTTTTCTTCCTCATGTAGTTATTGTTCCATCTTCAATTTCTAATAGTGAAACGTCAAGAGTGCAAACTTCAAAAACTTGCCAGAAACATAAAACTGATCCCACTTAAGGATGTGTTGCCTTTTGGGCAATAACCCTAAAAGATATGTCTGGTGTTTCTATCTTGTTTGATGGAAAGGCAAGTCAGTACGTAAGAGGTATTTTGAGTGCAGTGATAACTATGCGTGAGAGACTTGCACGTCCACATTGAACACAGTCCAAAGGCAGCACAGGGGGCAAGCGCAGGACCCGTCCCAGAGGTAGAGAACACAGGTTTGGCAGATGAGTCACAACCTGAGGCTCACAGCAGAAATGTTTTGCTAAGAGATGGTGAAGATCCTCTTCAGCTAAATGGTGAGGGGTTGCGGAGGAGGTGAATCAGGATAGGATAGATGAGGATGCCATGCTGAGAGCCTGGCAGGGGTTGGTTAAATGGAGTTTGGAGTAGAGTGATGAGGAGGAGGTATATGGTGCTGAGGAGGGAATGGGAGACGATGAGTTTTTCTCAGGTTGTAGAAGAGCAGCTGTATTTACTGCCGAAAAGAATACATTTCTGGATAATACTTTTAGTCAAAAGGTAGAGGTCCATTTTTTTTCTGATATTCATACCTTTTTGCCATCTGCATTTAAACTGCAGCAGTAGGTCTGTAGATTTTGATGTTCTCAATCAGAGAAAGAGATGTAGACTGAACAAAATGGTGACAAAGTTGTGGGAAAGGAAAACTAAAAAGGGCCGCCCATTGTCTAGGGATGTACATTGCCTAGCTATTGAACCTTTACTGAACCAAGCTGAACTACATGGACTACCTTTACTGAGTCTAAAGCTTAGCTCTTTCTGCTAATGTTGATAGGACTGTGTACATCAGAGGAGAGAATTACATGCATACACATGAGAGAGTTTTTTCAGCTGAAGTCAATAAAAGTCAGTGTTTGAGCTGTTGGTCTCAGGTCAGTGGTGGGACAGGACAGTTTCTTCTAAGTTACCAGGTGGTCTGGTGCTTACGTGGTTTTTTTTAAGGTTCTAAAGAGTCCCAAAACAGAAATCTGCTATTGGAGGGCAAGGGTCAAGGTCTGACTATCTGCTCACTGAACTTTCAGACAGTATAGTGTCAGTTATAAGGAAAGGACTTGGGTTTGGACTGAAATAGCGTACATGTTCCTGCAAAAAAAAAAACAAAGAGACTACGCTATCACAAACACCTATTTCTGTGATGGTAAGGGAGATGGATTTGTCAGGCCTCACTCTCTTGCCTGCCTTGAGGCATGGTATCTTTTGTAAAAGTGCAGCCAAGTTTGTGGCCAAGTCAAACCTCCGTTTCACAATCCTGGTTTACAACCAAGCATACCGGGTTCAGCAGGCATACAGGATTGCTTCACTGCAGCTGGACTTACTACGCCGGGCTGTCGGTCCAGCACTTTTTGGACGTCAGCAGCGGCTCTGAGAGAGGAGACAGGAATCCTGCCTATTCACTTTCTGCAGAGAGTGGTTGAGGAAGTCGTGCTAGCACTACCTGCCCGTTTCAGCGTGGCACTGGAGCTAGAGATTGTATCAGGGCAACACAACAGAGAGGTTCTTCTCATCTTTAGCAATTTCTGCTCCTGTGGAGGAGCAGCAAGAAGGTGAGTATTCGCTCCTGTTTCTTATTACACCACAACTAAACAGCTTTGAAGGCTCTGTATTTAATCAAGGTTATTTACTGACTGTCATTAGGTGGTTTTAAGAACTAAAGCTGTGTTTCTTTCCCAAAAGTTTGCTTGAGGACTCTTCACAAGCCCACCATTGAGAAACACAATGCAAAACCTCCAGTGGCAGGGCCCCAAGGCTATGAACAGCCATTGATTTTTCAGTAGTGAAAGCTTGTCTGAGGTGTGATAGGTGGTTCAGGGTTGAGACATGGTTTGTGGGAGTTGGGAAACTTTTGACCGAAATAGTGTTTGTGTTTGGTCCTAAATATATATTTGCAAATCGTAGACCTTGAGCCAATGCTGAGAGCTCTGAGCTCTGAGTTTGTGTTGACGAGTGACCTGGCTGAGTTTTCTTTGATGTTAGTGATAAGGGAATATATTATGTACTGTTCTGACAATTTATTCTATGAATTAATTTTGAGTATATATTTATTTTCGTCTTTAGCTACGCTGAGTGACTGTTTTGTCAAGAAGTCTTTTTTAGGTCACAAAAAAGTTTCTCTGCTTTTATCTCTATTTCTGTCTGTCAGTGTATACTACCAGTCAGCCTGACCTCAAGCAACAAAATCTCATACATGTAGCAATCCCTAGAAAAGGACAATCTACCCACTCAATGACACTGTGAAAAGGGCAGCATAATTCCAATCATATCTGTGGAGTGAGATGTGTTCATCTGTGTGTTTACGTGTGTGTGTGTGTGTGTGTGTGTGTGTGTGTGTGTGTGTGTGTGTGTGTGTGTGTGTGCGCGCGTGCGTGTGTGTGGGTTGGTGGGTATTTACCTCTTTACCTACAATGCTTAAATCACCCCAGCCATGCAAAAGCTTACTGATTATGCAGACAGAGATGCCCAGGCCAGCTGTAAATCAGAGACTTGCTTTGATACAGCACCCCTCTCCCTTAAGACCTTCAGCATGTCAGTTCTGATTGTCACCCCTACCCTCCCCCAAAGTCTACCCCTGTCTGTCTGTTTCTGCTAGGGTGCGTAAAGTGCAAAAGGGAGGTCCGGAGAGAGTGATGAGGAAAGAGAACTGAGAGGGGGAGAGGACAGAGATGTGTGGTATGACAGGGAAAGAAAGAAATAAAGAAAGAAAGAAAGAAAACAATGTATAAACAAACAATGAAAACATAAATATTTCCTTTACTATGAAAATTTGTTTTCTATGCACACATATGCACAAACACACATACACACACACACACAGACATTAAATAATATGCAACTTTCTTAAACTGCTGGAAGCACTAAGGTGCTGTTCCATGATAAACAGCAGACAAATACAATGTGATATGTTCAGGCCAGTCACGGATTTGGGCTGTGTTAGTCACACCTTTCAAGATGCCGTCAGTACACCCCGAACCCTGTACACTCTGTATCTGGTATCTGTTCCCCATTAACACAACTTACCCTACTTCCTTTTGTTTCTGCCCTCACACCAGTACACGCCTGCTGGATTCTGCATGCAGAACCATGCCACGCCAAGCCCAGAAAAACTTGAAGTTCATGTTTCGTTCATCACCTTTGGTCAGTGTCATTGAGGCCTCGCAGAGTGACTTTATGAGAAGACCTGTGGAGTTCTTCCTCTGCTGAAACAACCATCAAGGGTCAAGGTGAAAAGGTCAAGTACAAAGAGGGTCAGAGGGCCAAATCTACAGTCGTCATGTTCTTTCAGCACGCATGTGAACCTTTAGTTTTTTCTCAGTTCCTTTTAGAACTGTTCTAACTTGTGGGAAGAGATACTCCAGCTGCTCTCTACAGACCATGGAACATATACACACACAGCTCTCATTCAAAACCCCCACCCTCAATGAACTCATCTCATCTTTAAAACAATTTAAAGCTATTGCAGTACATGATGATACCTGCCCTCAAGTTTTAATTCTTGACTGTTATACAACACAGACACAGACAATGATCAGAGAACACCATGTCTATCTTTCTCTCTCGCTCTTTCCTTCTCTCTCTCACACACGCTCTAATCTAAATAATGTGTCTGAATGAGCGGCAGATTGTTGTGGGATACTGGGAAAGAGGAAATGGCCATATGGTTCCATTCAGAAGTGCCCCATTCAAGCAGACACCTCCACTATCTTCAAAAAGCTCACGCTAAACAATCCACTGTTCCTTGCAAACGTAAGTGTGTGCCTTCAACATCTATTTTGCCTTGTCTTAGACAAAGACAAAACACACACACACGTATAGCAACACATGAGCACATGTGTAAGGATGTGTGCCTGTGTTTGTGTGTTTATACAGTGTGTGTGTGTGTGTGTGAGTGTGTGAGAGTGTGTGCGGTTGAAATTCTATGGGGAGAGATGACTGAGTTCTGTGCGTGTGTGTGTGTGTGCGTGTGTGTATATGCGCATGTGTTTGTGTGCCAATGTGGTTAAGAAATGTGTGTGTATATACGTATGAGTGTGTGTCAGGCAAGCGGAGGGGGGAGTAAGTGCTGGTGGTTAGTCGTCCAGAGTCGCTGAACATTTTTCTGGCAGCCCCTCTCTCCTCTCCCCCCTGCTTCTGGCGGCCAGCCCGGCTCTGAAGCGAACTTAAACAAACTCCTGTTGCAGCCATCTGCTGGGCCTGGGGAATAAATCAAACAGCACTCTGAGCCGCCAGCGATCGGGTTTCCACGAGCAACGCCGCCCGCGCGCCTGCCTGGAGCCACCGCTGGCCTCCACCGGCCAACATGTGGCCACACTAATCCCTCACAGAGAGAGAGAGAGAGAGAGAGAGAGAGAGCGAGAGAGAGAGAGAGAGAGAGAGAAGAGGAAGAGAGGAAGAGAGAGAGAGAGAGACACAGAGAGGGTGAGAGAAAGAGAGAGAGATAGATGGAGAGAGAGAGGGAGCGTGAGGAGATCTAGACTATTGGAATGTCATGTTTTGATTATGCTTATAATATACACTCTGTATTGTATTTCTGCTGCTCCATAAGACACACTTCTCCTTCAGATGCACTTACATGATGAATAAGTTTGCAAAGTTCCACAGCCCGTGGACAGTGGCTCTCTCTGTATGTTGGTCTGAGTGGGGAGGGCAGAGGTTATAAAGGAACTATTAAATAACTTAACACATTCAGTGATAAATTCAAACTGAAAACTCCTATCATAAACTTCCAGCTCCTGACAAATTTCTCTTTTCCAGAAATCCACATTAATGTTCTGTCTTCACGACATTTCAATCATGTCAATTTTGAAATTTTGTTTAATCAGGCAGTATTTATGCTTAGTTTGGATCCAGAGGTAGTGGCCTAAAAATGTATTGAGAGCTGCTCTGAGATTCAATATATAGGAGTAAACTAGCTTAGGAACACACACACACACACACACACACACACACACACACACACACACAAAATCATTTGCCTCTCCAATGCCTCAGAGTCCAACCTAAGCATGTGGTCTGAACAACCATGAACTACCAATATGACTCTCACCCTATTCTTCCTACAGCACAATACACACAACCCCACAGACAGAGAACTACTGTATGTGCAATCCAGTCACATTCAAAAACCTCAACACACGTCATGCTGATTGCACTCAGCTCTGGCCGATGCATTCCACTTACCCATGTAGGCCAATTAAAACTATACAAGCGAGTGGAGACACGGGACAGTTTAATGTGTTGGAGGAGGGTCTTGAAACTGAAGTATTACACAACATTACAGAAGGGAAACTTATTAAGAGGGAGACTGTACTCCTAAAATGTATCATCAATAACTGTCTGTGACTCAAAATGTAACTGAGAACAGTAAAATGGAAAACTTTAAATGCAACCTCCAGGGGATTCAGCCTTTCCACACAATAGAACACAAGAAAATATACTATCAGTGAAGCAGTGCAAATCCCCCGTTTAAAAGTCTTTTTTTTTTTCCCCAAAGCCATTTAATAGGATGTGTATCCATCAAAAGTAGTCTACTGAATGCTCTACCACACTGCTTGAGGTGTGACAATGTAGAGAGGGAGAGAGGAGGAAACTGTGAGAGAGCAGAAAAAGGGTAGGATGGAGTGAGAGTAAGGATTGTGTATTCTGTATTCTGTATGTAGAATTCAGGACAAATTCTGTATGTTGCTGCATATGCATAGATGCAGAGAGCCGTGATGTGATGTGCAAAGAGCAGAGTTCTCTCTCTCTCCCTCACTGTCTCTCTCTTTGTCTCTCTCTCTCTCTCTCTCTCTCTCCCTCACTGTCTCTCTCTCTGTCTCTCTGTCTCTCTCTCTCTCTCTCTAATAACCCGGTTAAGGTTGATCTAACATTTTACTGCTCTCTTAGAGCATTGCTTGTATTTTGGTCTGTGAGAAACGCCAGTGAAGCCAACACACTTTGAATCTGTCGGAAACTATTCCAAAACTCCCATGCCTGTGAGCCCCCAACCACCCACTGTCCTCCCCTCCAAATCCTTTTTTTTTTTTTTGAGCATCGTACACAAATCCCACTGCCACACACTGAGCTCATCTGGGATAGAACTACTCTGTGTAGGGTAGAAATCAACAGGTGTAACAGTGCACCTTTCTGCCACAAATAGTCCTCCGTTACTTAGTCAGATCCATTACATGTTGCAATAATGCACAGAGGAGTTCATGTTCAAACTCAATAATATAATATACCAACCGGTCACAGTATGGCATAGGTTAATTAGTTGAGCGGTACGTGTGGCTGCACTGAAAGTCACGGATGCCCAACCATCTCTGTAATCTCCGCCCTGGTGTTTTTTTGGGCAGGAGTGGCAGGACAAGGCATGGACAGAGTCGTGATTTACACTGACCAGGCAGCCCGCTGGTCCAACTTCATTCGCCCACTTTTAAAGAGAGACACGCGGGATAAAGCGCAGACCGGGGCCAACGGTAGAGCTCTCTCTCTCTCTCTCTCTCTCTCTTGTTGATTTGTTTGCACAGCTTCTGGAGGACTTTCCAATCTTTCACTCTCTCTTTCCAAAGTCAGCTCACACCTGACTGTAACACAAACCTCATAAAAACAGATCTGGCCATGATAGCACATGTCATTACTAGATGTGTATACTTGAGCCAAAATAACAACAACTACAAAAAAAACAAAAAAAAAACCTTTCTGTGTAACTGCTGATGACTAAAAGGGAATTCATTAGAGCTGTTGACTGAAATAGCCCATGCCTACATTGCTATGGCATTTTAGATCACGCACTCACTTGCAGTATCACGTACAACACATGATACAGAGTCTCTGACCTTTACAACATGACCCATGTGTTTATGGAAGATTGTTCTGATTTTAATGCACGGCAAAGCCGTAACTAAGCCCTCTGCCTCCCTACGGGTAATGGATGGCCGCACAGCCAGCAGTAAGTGACAGACAGTAAGAGAGAGAGAGAGAGAGAGAGACAGAGAGAGAGAGAGAGAGAGAGAGAGAGAGACGCAGTTACCCGTGTGACCCAGCATAAATACCCAGCTGTCCTGGCAGGGCGTGTGCAGAAGACCAGGTGGCTATGGGGGCGAGGACGGGAGTATGGGGGGGGGGGGGGGGGATACCAGTGAGGAACAGCTTGAGTTTGAAAGAGCATGTATCGCTACATGTCCTCCCATCCTGGCCTGGCAGTCCAACGTTGAGGCCAAGCTGTGGGGTCCAGGGCGGTAAAATTAGCACCTGGCCAGGGCTATTTTGGCCGAACTTTCCCCATCTGCACAGGAATGGCCAGTTGTCCAGGCGCCGTGAGCAAGAGAGAAGCTGCACTGCTGAGGACTGCACTCTGCACCCCATTAGAGCCTATCAGCAACACGAGTGCTCAGAAAAGGCTGAGAGGAGCCTGGGGTGTGTTTGTGTGTGTGTGTGTGTGTGTGTGGGGGGGGGGGGGGGGGGGGGGGGGGGCGGGGGGGGGGGGGCAGTGCATAAACTGCTGCACTAACCCCATTTCTGTCACACAGCAGCCAAACCAAGGTGATTACATTTTTCTTATAGAATCTTATGGATTTATAGAGGCTTCTTATGGAGTGCTTTCTATCACAAGAATGAAGCAGGCTCTTGAATGAAATTTTCCTGGTATTTGAAAGAATACACTGAATGCTTGCCCACTTTGGGTTGAATTCCGCATGGCATTCAAAACCTTCACGCTCACACCCACAGCCAAAAACACAGATGCAGGCATTCACTCACGTCTGATGTTTCTGAGGATCGCTGTTCATGCATATTCCAGTGCAGCAAGAAACACCTGTTCAAGTTACCATACACCTTGAGGACATCCCACACACATTCAGTTTGTAACTCTCTCTCTCTCTCTCTCTCTCTCGCTCTCTCTCTCCCCCACACACACAGAAACACACACACACACACACACACAAACATTTTTCCCCCTCATAGCAGCTGTGCCACAGTCCAGCTGTGTGTCTCCAGCCCCACCTACCAGTGCTTCACACTCAAAAGAAATGGAATATTCATACTCTTCCATAAACATGTAAAGAATATTCTCTCTCCCTCTCTCTCTCTCTCTCTCTCTCTCTCTCTCTCTCTCTCCCTCCCTCTATCTCCTTCTCTCTTTCTCTTTCTCTCACTTTTTTCCTTTTTTTCCTCATTCTTGTTTTCTCCTACCTCTGTGCTTCCTTTGTTGCCAAGTAACTCGTTGGGTGATTTCGCTGGCAGGCAGTAAGGAGACAGCTCTCTCTCTCTCTCTCTCTCTCTCTCTCAGTCTCTGTACTCTGTAGTTAGTGGACAGCTGTGTAATTAGTAAAGTAAATGGAGGACTATGGGAAATCCTGTGGTCTGCTGGTCACATCTCAGACTCACTGTGTAGTGGACTGCCACTCACCGAGGTGGTACTCCACTACAGGCTTAACTCTTGACCTCACAAAAGCCAACCTTCAAGCTACCTGTAAAACCACCTTATAACCAGCTTCAGAAACCACTTTTCTAACACTCTAGGATTAAAGCGACTGGTTTGGCGTGTGCTTTTTTCGAAACATTCAGTGGAGCGAGGTGTAGAAAGGATTGGAGTCACAGCTCCACAACGTGCATGTGAGCGTGTTCTGTTTCACTTCCGACGTTTAAACAGACAGGGACTAAAGGCTCTCTAGGATGCAGAGACACTAGGTCTGAAACCAGGCTGTGCTGTGAATAACACATTACTTCAATCAGAAGAACAAGCTGAGAGGCTGCGAAGGGATTCAGGGTGAGTTCAGAGATGGCCAGTGGGATTCAAACTGAGACAAAAAAGGGGCAGAGTATATTTTGGCCTGGAATATAGGCCAAAGAGGCCAAAGGGATTCATGAAACACACGCACACTCTCGCACACACGCATACACACACACACACACACGCACAGTAAAAAAACAGACGTCATATCACTCTTTACTGTGAGTATCCATAGCACAGAACATGGATTTATTTTACTTAGGGGAAAAAAAATTTCCCTGCCATACCTCTCCAAAATACCCTTTCTATTATCCCTCTACAAATACATATTTTCACACGACTCCTTTCCTGTAGTAACACACGTTCACATCATCTTTTGCTCCCCTCGCTAGAAACCACACGATCACCTCGTGTTTGTACATTTCTTCACAAAAAAACACTCCTTTGCCTTCTCTCTTTCCCTTCCCCACAACCAGCTCCTCTCTTCATCTCCCCACTAAAACATACACTCGACTTATCCCTCATTCCGCTCCCCGCAAAAACCTTCAGTCACTCACTGTGCTCTACTGAATTTCCCAGTTTGCTTTGACATGACCTCAGCTCATTTCTCCAGCTCCGTAAATGCAATGTGGGAGGGAGGGTGAGGCGGAGGGGAGGAGCAGTAATCCACAAGATGACCTCGGATCACCAACGGAGCGCTGTTATTGGTGATCTGGATTACTGCTCATAAAACTCACTAACATGCCCGCTGAACTTTAGGTCTTTTATAATTCACTAAAGATGTGGTTGTTATGCAGCATTTGTCACAGAGTGAATCTGGAGTGAGAGACACATGAAATAAAGAAGCAGAGCGTTCATTCGCATTCAGCCATAACACCTCATTAATGCTGGGTACGTTATGTGCCAGGAGTTCAGAACAAGTAGTCAAGCTAGAAATGTATAATTAAGTCCAAGAGATCACAGCAGAGTGGAAAAGCCAATCTTCGGCATTAGACACACACAGACACACGCATGGCAAACAGGAAAGGGTGGAGGGGAAAAAAAAAAAAAAAAAGCCCTCTTTATTTTCAGGAGGAGAGTGCGAAAGGAAAAATAAACAGTGATTTCTGCCACAGGACTACCAATGCGCTCAACTTCCGCAGCCAAAACGTTTGATAGAGCAAACAGAGAAAACACCTCACACACCGAGAGCCAACAGATCTCTGTGTCCTACATACCTAATCCATCACTGTACTGCAACAACACTCACACGCTGCAAAAGCCCATTCAAAACACTAAGTGTCCAATCAGAGTATACAACCACAAAGAGAGACAGGGGGGCGTCCAGACTGGCCTGTGGCCCATTGGCTGGGAAATAACAACGGCAGGTCCTGGGGGGGGGGGGGGTATTTGGAGGGAGGGGGGGGTG
Organism: Chanos chanos; assembly: GCF_902362185.1. Lineage (NCBI taxonomy): Eukaryota > Metazoa > Chordata > Actinopteri > Gonorynchiformes > Chanidae > Chanos > Chanos chanos. Next base: position 12,798,565 of record NC_044496.1, read on the forward strand.
GGGAGGATCCCAGAATTGGGCCAGGTCAGGCTGAACTGAGCTGCCAAGTCTCAGGGTCCCAGCATAAGAGTCCTGACAAGCCAGGGACAGAGCCAAGAATTGATGCCCGGGCTGATCAGCGCAACCTTGTCCTCGTCCCTTTCTCAGCCCCAGCCAGCTCCAGTCAAACTCTCAGGTCAGAAGATAATAGCCGGGTGACACAGAGCGAGGTTCACACGGGACCAGAGAGCTGCAGCATTCAAGCATTCAGGACAGAGTCCGGCAGACCGAGGCTTTGTCCGACAAGTACTATAGTTAGACCAGTCTTTGTTGAGGCATGGCAACTGATAAAACAGAGTTAAAAGAGAGAAAGGAACCTCCATAAATGCACTTATAGTAAATAAATATGCACTTATTTATTTAATGTGTCTCAATTCAAGTGAAAATGAAAATGGAATTATCTTTGGAGAAAAAGATCAACAGGCTTGCCAGTAGAAGTTTTAATTTTACCATGGTGCACCACTCATTTCTTCATTTTAATGCAATGAATTTTATGCAAAACATTCTTGTGATGTTCTCATGGTTTTTTTTTGTGGGGTTGGGGAGGGGGCTTAGAGCACATGACTGTCTAGAGGGATAACTTGGCTAACTTGTTCCTGTTGTTTGAAGAACTCTGATGACTTCTCAACATGTTTTGTTAGTTAGCTCTGTCAACCCCTAGGGGGCATGTCCCCACCTTGAACTCCACTGTCCTAGCCTTCTTGACACAGGCCATTCAGCTGAATAGAATTTGAGAGGCCATTATTTGCTAAACTGATACACATCCCACTACCCAACAGGGTTTTCCATCACATCTCCTACTGGCTGTCTTCTGTCTCTCCCATCTCATTGGTTAGTCCTGTAATGCAGAAATGACTGAGTAACATTGGAGCTCAATGCTAAAGATTGATCTTGGAGCAACATGGTCTTCCTGAGGGTCACACATGAGATAATAAGCAGCAAACAAGTGTTATGACACTGAAAAGATGTGAAAATTAAGAGAGAGACAGAGAGAGGGGGGGGGGGGCAGAGAGCGACAGAGAGACAGAGAGATGTACTGTACAGTGATGTGTGTCTGTGTGATAGATACAAAACAAGAGAGGATGAGAAAGACTCCAACACAGGAAAGTATTGCAGGTGCATCAAAGGTGTTCTAAAATTCAGTTCCTTTTATTTTTTTCTTTTTCGATGTGTCAGCAGCAGAATTCCTCCCAATGAACAATGGGCTGGACTCTATGGGCCTGAGCTTAGCACCACAGCATCAAGCATCTCTCAGTGAATTTGCAAAGAAAAGATTTGGGTGTGTGTGAGAGGGGAGGGCAGAGTCTGCACTCTTGGACTGATGTTCTTAACTACCGTTATGGAGTTGATGCTGGTGTTCAGAGTTAATGAAAGAGCACATTCATCATGTAGACATTTTTGACTGCAAACAACAGTGCACACTTAGTGTGTTTGGTACTCCGACTCGCACAAACCCACAACGGTGTTTGGACCATTTGCGATTAGCTCACGATATTAAATAAAGAGATAGCAGTAGTGACATGAAGGCCATATATCTCAAAAATAAGTAAATGATAAGAGGCACATTTCTTTTACTGTATACAGGAGTGAGGATGCTACACAGGGCAGCAGCCCTGGGTCACAGTGATCCTGATGTCACAGTGATCCATCAAGAAATGCAGAGTGTGTGTCGAGCTGCGACCGCAGGCAGGAACAAACACACACACACACACACTCACACTCGCGAGGAGGGATCTGAGAGAACCCAGAAACAAAGAGGAACTTCTGGTTATTCTCCAAATGGATTCTCTCTCATATGGATTTGAGTAGTGTATACACACACATACCTACACAGACAATGAGTGATGATGGGGCCAGAATTTCCCATCTGGAGTTACCAGTTCTCATTTATACTTTGCTCACACACACACACACGTACACACATACTGAGTGAAAGAGTGAGAGAGAAAGAAAAAGAAAGAGAAAGAGAGATACTGTTGTTCCTGAGACTCCAGAGGCTCTCTCTCTCTGTCTCTCTCTCTCTCTCTGTGTCTCCTCTTGATAGATCCTCTCTCCATCTATCAAGCCAGAGGAAGACAAACTGCCCTCTCCAGTCCCTATCCACAGCAGCCTTGCGGTCCTCCCCAAAATCCCCCTTCCATGGAAATGATTTCAAAAAGCCAGTCAGGGGAACATGGGTTCCGTTTTCATCCCCTTAGCTCAACAAAATCAGCTTCTGGAGGCTTGGAAACAAAGCCTCTCAAATGTGAGGGTTTTTTTTTTTTTTTTTTTTTTTTTGGAACACAAGTTTTATGTATCACACGCTATCCTCACTGCAGCATACGATGTCCATATTGTAAATGAGAAAACAATAGAGATTTTAAAAGTCCATAAAAAGTCTGAACACAATGTTCTAAAGAAGACACTTTGGTTAAGGTAAAATAATATGTCCTTTGAAAATTCACATTATAGCTTGATGAGCGCAATGCCTCTAAAATGTGTCAAATGACAACATATGCACGGCTGTGCATAGTTACATTGTAGCATGACCGATACAATTTAATAAAAAAAAAATACTGAAAAGCAGATTGTAAACATCTTTTTAATGATTCCTGGAGCAACAAAGCCAGTCAGTTTCATCTGCTACAAACTTTTACCGAGTTCATTACGAGGTTGATTACAATACAGTGAAGCTCACACTGGGCCAACACTAGACGGCTGTACACTGACAATGTACCATGGAGTTTCCTAACAGAAACTTAACCAAACTATATCCAAATGCCAAGCTCTTTCACTCTCTTTCACATGAAGTGTATAGTGTACACACACACACACACACACACAAACACGTGCCAAGCCCCATTGCAAAATGCAGTATTTTCTGAAGCACCAAAATCAAGGCACACTTTCCCACAGGATGAGTGCCCCACAATGCTAAAATAGGACTATGGCAAATGAGTGTGTGCGTGTGTGTTGGTGAGGGGGATGAGGGAGGCATCCCTACATCCGTCTTGTCATCTCTCTCTCTCTCTCTCTCTCTCTCTCTCTCTCTCTCTCTCTCTGTTCCTTTACACTGTAGTGTTTGTATCTCTTGTCTGTGTCATTAATCTTCACAGGCGACACTGCCAGGAGGCCTGCATGGTTTTCCTGTGACGCCAAATACCTCCTTCACTGCATATTGAGCGTTCAAGAGGAACGCTCTATTTCTGGCACAAACACAAGAACGCACACACTCACACACATACACAAACATTCACACAAGCCAACCATATTCACCAGATCTACAGAGAAACGCGGCACAATGTGAATACACAGAATCCTGTCTCCATGTCTGTCACAGGTCATGTACTGTCATCGGCCCAGAACAGTAGCGAAACAGAGCAATATACACACTTGATGTCATACAAAGACTCAGAAGCGCTGTCTCTCTCTCTCTCTCTCTCTCTTTCTCTCTTAAACACACAAACACTACAGTGTAAAGGAACAGAGAGAAACAGAGAGCATGGAAGAGAAAGATGATAAGAGGGAAAACAGGGATGCACCCCTGTGAGCGTGTGTGTGTGTGTGTGTGGGGGGGGGTGGGTGTGTGTCTGTGTGCGTCTGTCACTGGGTGGTCGGTCAGACTGAGAGGCAGTGATGAGTTGTGGAGCTCTGTAGGCTGTGCTATAGTCAGCGAAGCCGGGTGAGGCTGTGCTAGTGTGTAATTACCACAACCATTCAGTCAAAAGAGCTACAGACTATATATAAAACGTCTGGCTCCCAGGCACCTTGGCCTGGACAGCTCCCATTACACTGGCTTATTTAGACCTAACGAACAAACAGACAGAGATTCTAGATTTTACCACCTCAAAAAAAAAAGACACACGTACGTCGCCTTTCCCATATAAAGAACGCGAGAGAAAGAGTACAAATAAGTGAAAAACATGTACGGGGGGAGTCCTTGAATTTTTTCTTTCTTTTTTTTTTTTACGATACATAAAACATCTTCTGTCTCAGTCATATAAAAGAAGTCAGTGAAATCACCCAAAAATATGAATAATATTGTTAACGAAACACTGTACTCCTTTACTTTTCTCACATTCCTACCACTTCCTGTCCGTGCTGTTAGACTGGGTAGGGAGGCAGAGAAAAGAGAGCAGATGTGCGGCTGTCCTGTGACATATGAGTGAGGGCAGCAGTGTTCTGGAACAGATCGGGTGTCACCGGAGGACATAGCACCTGTTTCTCACTCCACAGATCCCCTCTTGCTAACCTCCCAGTTCCCAAAAAACCCTATGCCCCCTCCACGCCACTTTCTCTCTTTCTCTCTCTCTCTCTCTCTCTCTCAAAAAAACCCCCATCTCATCAGCCATTAGATCATTGCTTGGCCTGAGCCAAAAACACCCCTTGCCCGCGCCGCCTGGGGAGTGGGGGTAGATCATCATTTGGCCCATGCCACTGACAGTCCCACCCTCCCTACCCTACCCCCCCCCCCCCCCCCCCCCCCCCCCCCCCCCCCCCCCCCCCCCCCCCCCCCCCCCCCCCCCCCCCCCCCCCCTAGACCTGGGCAGTTCCCCTGGCTCAGATGACTGTCTCCAGGGCTAGGCACACTGATGGGAGTCAGGGCTGGGAGATGAGAGTGTCTGGAGGTGAAACAGCTGAGAGCTCACTCGCTCTCTTTCTCTCTCTCTCTCTCTCTCTCTCCCCCTCTCTAATGATTTTGGCTGAGAACAGGACAGCTGGTCTGTCCAACAGCTCTCTCTCTCTCTCTCTCTCTCTCTCTCACACACACATACACACACACATACACACTGGGGTGAATGACTCACACAGATGTTCAAGCTCATGTCTTGTTCAGCTCTCTAGTGACCGTTCCAACCATAATTGTTGTCATTAAATAATACATTTTTCCACAAACCCTATCAAAACCAAATGTCTGTCAATGTCATCTCTCTATTTATGCTTAAGCGTTCTTTGTATTAGATCTGGCATATTGCTTTAGCTGTTGGACACGTATCACACCCTTCGGCCAAAGAGGAACTCTTGATCACAGCTGTGTTCCAAAGAAAACACTTCACAACAACTGAACTTCCACCCCATCTCTGTCAGTCAGAGCTCAGGTATGGATGAAATTAAGACAATCCAGAAAGCCAGACTCCCCTCCAGTGCCAGTCAGGTGCTGTGTGATGACACAGATGCATAGATGCAAGCCCTGTTTCTCCTATTTCTACTTCTCAATGTCAGCTCTTACATCAGCACTATGAAACACAGAAAGAGAGAGCGAGATCGAGAGAGAGAGAGAGAGAGAGAGAGAGAGAGAGAGAGAGAGAGAGAGAGAGAGAGGCCTCCCTGTCGAATGGACTCAGTAACCAGTGCCATGTCTTACACCTGAAGAATGTGAAATGTCAATCTGTCACACTGGGAAATTTTACACCGGTAATCAGCACATGCAAATTTGCTGTTCAGGCTAGAGGGATTATTCGAGGGACATGCAGAGACGAAATGTCTGAGTTCATTTCAAATTTATTTGACATCTGGTGACACCTTCTGTTGAACTATCTTATTCTCTGCTCCTGTGCACTCAGTCCTCCTTGGCTTTACTGTCACAGAGGAGGGGATTTTCCCATTGGACAATCACTGTGAACTGATAATAACGATAACAAAATCTTCCACATTAAAGATGAATGATGCACATTCAAGTTTAATAAAAAAAAAAAAAAATTAGGTTGATAAAATTAAGGAGTTCATGTTGGAATGGGCAGAAGTAGGTCCTTCCACATTACAGTTTTACTTTTAACAGGGTGCTGTTTTCCAGTGCTTTCATGCTTGCATTTACTCTGGGGAGTGTTGATTTTTGAAGACTGAAAAGGCGTTTTTTATAATCCACATACAACAGACTATAAATCACATTTGGCACAGAAGAATTTGTTGTGTGCACTGCTGGCTCACACTCAGCTGTACTCACACTCAGCAGAATACTGATTTCCATAGCAGAGTTCCTACCAACCGCAGCCCAAGGGCATGATGAAAGCAATCAGCGAAGACCAAGGGAGAAAGTTTAGTGGAGCATGGAGTAGGTAAACAACAACAAAACGGGGTCAACTACAACACAATAAAAATGGAACAGTGCTAAAGTGAACAGAGCATGCTAACACACAGACACAGACATACACACACACACACACACACACACACACACACATACACGCAGTGGTGCAATGTTAACAGTGACTCACTTCCTACACTTGACCCTCAATCATACACACACACCCACACACACCAAAAGAAAAAGCTTGCCTCTACTTTGCCATGAAAACAAAAACAAACTTAAAATACTTAAAATACAACACATTTATTTCTCTGGTGAGATAGGCTTCACGCTTTTTCTACCCACTCCATGGTTGAGCCACCACTTTCACTGTCGAGAGCTGGAAAAAAACAGTGTCCAGCCATAACACTCCAACATCAACACTCACTTATCTCTGTTTCAGATGAACTTGCTCATGGAGAATAACACAGAACCACAAAGAACAAAGAGCCCAACCAAAGCTCTCAGTAGCTCTTAAGACACCATTGCAACACGTACAAGGTGTAATGTGAACCACACAGAATATTGTGTGCACTCACAGCCAGCTGGGAATGTTGTTCCACAGCATCAAACCAAAAGTCTTTGGACTGCACGGCACAGCGCTCCATGGTAAGCCTACCTTGTGTTTACTTTGTGGCAATGCTCCTCGGTCCAGTCCACTGTCCTGCTTCATATTCTGCCCTGCCAGAACCATGGACTTACATTCCACACATGAACCAATGGTCAGCTGTTTCCCATCATCCACTACCAGGGTACGGCTGACCCGTGGTGCGTACAGGAAGACGGGTAGTCGGGCAACACTCACTGCCCACAGGCCCAGGGGCCTTCTCTTCTCCTGCCGGCAGAAGAAGCAGACGAAGGAATCACAGCTGTACTGCCTGGACCAGGGGCTGCTGGATGGAGTACCTGATCCGCTACCCTGGCTCTCGTGGTGAGCCCACTGGCCAAGCAGGTCATGGTAGCACAGGGCGCAGGCAGATACAAGGCCTGTGGCATCGACAGGGCGGGCACGTGGGGCAGGAGGGTGCACGGTCAGAAAAGGGAAGAAAGGCTCTCTTTCTCCACATCGTCCTGGTGGATTTACATGCAGCTGGAACTCCGCCCCTGCAGCAAGCTCTGCCCCACACAGGTAGCAGATGGAGGCATGGCCTGCAGAGACACCAGCGGAGGCGGAGACTGATCCTATTCCCCTGTGGGTGGCTGAAACTCCCCCACCACTGATGGTTTGGTGGTACCTTCCAAGGAAGGTGCTGACAGAGGTAATGAGCTCCTCCTTGAGGCTGAGGCGATACGCTGCCCAGATGTCCTCCAAGATGCCATGGCATGTCCCACAGCAGTGGACGCGTCCGTTACGCACACCTTGAGCATTGGGAGGACACGGCAGCAGGTTGATGAATGGAAAGTACATGGCACCGCGAGCCTTGCCCACTCCGGCACGGGAATATGCCACTTTGACCTCCCGGCCGCAGTCATGTCCGCAGAGGAAGCAAGCCTCCCTTGGTAGCTGAGAGGAGAGGCCGTGAGATTGGGAGGGGAGGGACTGAGTTTGTAGGTGGATTTTAGGGATCCGCTCTGCCACTTCAGGCTTGCTGGAGCCCTCCACAGAGCTAGATGGCGAGAGAGGTCCCACCATACCTGGGTTGAGGGGTACGACGTAGAGGCGTTGGAGAACTGGGACATCAGCCTGTTCAAAGCCCTGCCACTGTTGCATGAGGGATGTGTGACAACTGGCACACACCAGTGTGCACCCTCCCTGGCTGAGGGGCATAGCGCCAGTAGGAGGGGTGTGCAACCACAAAAAGGGAAAGAAGGGTTCATTGGCAGCTCTTTCCTGCTTCTGCACGGACACCTTGAAGCAGCCACCCACTGATAGCTTGGTCCCACAAATGTAACAGGAACACTCCTCTAGAGAATGACTGGCCTGGAATTTAGGTGTTTGTATCCCTCCCGCCTCTTTGTAGGGTCGGACAATTGATGATGTGTGCTCCCTGATGTTCTTAGTACCGTCTCTCTCGTCGTCACTTGTTATGTTTATTTCATTGTCGGAGGAATCTGAATCTCCAGGTGTTTGGAATTTGCGAGGGTCAGATTCCCATGCCGGAATGTCCGTGTTGCGTTTAGAAACAACGGAGGCGCCAACAGGTGACAGAGGAGAGACTACATCAGTAACATCTGTGCCTTTATTACCCTGGCGAAAAAACAGCGGCTGCAACTTCGCCTTACAAGTACTGTCGGCAGTAAGTTGGCGCGGCTCGACATGTTTGGCATTCCGCTCCTGTAGCCACTGCTTGTTGCGTATAATGATTCCGTTGTCATGCACAGGTGTCTCGCCAGACGGGGTGTCATAGCAGCGCGGTGGCAGGCTTTCCTGGAGCTGGGCCAGGGACACTGATGATTGAGATACATGATTGATAATTTTAGATGCGCGCCTTGGTGGCAAAACGTTATCCGACTTTGACATGTCCTGAGAAGCACAAACGGTGGCAGGGTAGCGGATTGCCCGCTGTGAGTCAGGGCTGTTTTTAATACTGAATGTGTTGTTTTTTCTTGCCCCATCCTTAGAGAATTTATTGCTGGCAGAGAGTTTGAAGCATTTTTCCTTATTCATACTGCCCCTGTCCACTAAATCCAGTTCCTGATCTGACATGTTATCGTTATCAGAAAAAGAAGAGAAATCCGACTCATTGCCCTCAAAATTCTGGCTGCTGACACTGATTCTCCTCTCCAAATCGTAAGAGATGTTCCATTCCTGGGGAATCCGCCGAGAGTCACACTGATATGGCCTCTTCAGCCAGTACATGCGCTTCTCTATCGGCGTCCTTGTCCGTTCGAATGAATTCCACTGCTCCCCGAGAAAGCAGTGGCACACGGCGCAGACCAGAGCATGTCCGTCCGGGCTGATCTCCCCAGCGCCTGGAGCTGGCTCCTGGTTTTGCAGAAATGGAAAGAACGGACCATTCTCTCTCTGATACTTAACTTGTAATCTTAGTTCTTTTCCAGGTGTTACCCCGCTTCCACATATGAAACAATGAATTAATCCGATGCCATTCCGGTCAGATCTGAAAGCGTTACCGGGCAATGCACTCTCTTCCACGGGCAACGCTGCAGCCATGAGTCGGTGCTTCCTCGATATGGGTGTAAAGTCCTTATCACGGGGGTCGTTCATATTTTTGAAAGCATACTAAACGTCATCATTTTAAAGAAATCATCGCTGAAACGCACCATTATCGCAATAACAAAACGTTTCGCAAATACTCACATAGACGTGTATCAGAATCTCATAGGGACCGCAAAGCGTGCAGCACCTCCAACAGCGACCGTGTTCCTGACTTTGAAGTATCCTGAAAATGCCGATAATCCATCAAAAACGCATACAGTCCTTAAGATTGAAACGTTGTCCTGTACTACGTCCTTATTGTTGTGTATGGCAGGGATACCAGGTAGGTAATTTGAGAAGAAAACTCTGTTAGAGTCGCGGGTCTCCTCTCCTTTAGCGAACTTTCCTGCGCTCTGCAAACTTTGGCTGCTAACTCACACACACTGTACACAGCGCCATCTCCAATTCACTGGATCAATTTCAGGGAGCCGCAATACAGCCCCCCACGTTCAGCAAGCGAGTTTATCCTAAAGTATTCAGGATCCCTCTATGGTGCTATAAAATGATCACCCGCTATGCAACATCGTGCACATCATGGGGCGAAAATCTAATGTGTTAAAAGAATGTCACGTATTAGTACATTTGATAACATTTAACACAGAACATTTTATAACCATTAAATAACATTAGAGACTATGCGGTGTGATAGAAGCATTAACGAAAATATTTCCGCGGTCCTGCTTGAACATATTATTGTTCTAATTCATTTTCTCAGTTCTGATTTATTCACTACACATATGTGGTGATGGCCATCATAGATTATTACTTTTGATCACAGTGCCAGTTAGGAGCGTGCTAGGGTTTGAAGATATGATAGGGAAGTGTCTTAGTTGTTAAAATGGTGTAAACATCTAACCAATGAAGTGTTCATCTGCAGTCGTGTCATTCATCTTAAACCATGTCTCACCCAAAGAAAAGAGAAGGTTTCTCTGCAGAGTAGCTTAGGTTGAAAGAGAAGAACTTCG
>NC_044496.1:12813771-12818771 GCF_902362185.1 Chanos chanos
TGCATCCCAGCTGTATGGGGGAGGGGCTGGGCGCCCAAACAGACATGTCTCCTTTGGCACAGATGTTTCATCTAAAACATTCCTCTCCGTCTGTGAGAGAGAGAGAGAGGCAAGAGACATAGAGAGAGAGAGAGAGAGAGAGAGAGAGAGAGAGAGATTGCCAAGCATAGAGAAGAAAAGAAAACAATATCAGCAATTCATGGATACAACCTTACTTCACTAAAAGTTGTCTGAGAGGAGAGAGAGGCATAGCTAGAGATAGATAGATAGATAGATAGATAGATAGATAGATAGATAGATAGATAGATAGATAGATAGATAGACAGATAGATAGATAGAGCGAGAGAGAGAGAGAGAGAGAGAGAGAGAGAGAGAGAGAGCCAAGCATAGCACCTTTGTTTCCACTGTTCTCTCTGTACCTCAGAGTTTATTTTACTGTCGGTTGGAGGAACTGTCTGACTGGAGGTGAACCAGCACATCTTGCTGCCCTGCCACCTCCATATCCTGGCTGACAGGAAGTCGGGCTATTCATGGCCGGGTGACACAGGAAGTGAACTAACAAGAGAAGCTTGCAGGTTCAAATGCCAGATGGGAAGATGTCCGTATATGGTGGCTTTGAATGTCAGTTTGAGTAAACTCACTTATGACTTGATGTTATTGACTCTAGATATCAAGTGTATGACAAAAAGAAAAATGAAAGAGAAGAACTGAAATGCTGTAAAAATATGCCTGGTTGAATTAGAAGTTACTCAATGCCAAGCACATTGTTGAGTATTTTCCCCTAATTGAAACATTCTCCAAAAGGAATTCCAAAATGGATCAACAGAAAAATCATGGGTCTGTTTACTTTGACTTGTCTTCTTCAGAGAGTCTCTCTCTCCCCACCCACAGAGTCAAGGGTTATTCAGAGGAATGTAATCTCACTAAACAAAAGCATATAGTCCGGTCGATTTCAACAGAGAATTTTCTTTGGCCAGATTGAGCTGACTCATCACTCTGTTTAATTCTGTGGAAGAAACGACCACGCTGCTTTTTCAAACCAAGATAGAACTGTGTATGAACTTTGACCCAAAATGCCTGACTGCTTCAGGTTTCCTGGAGCCAAGGGGTCAGGTCAGGTGCAGAGGGGTCAACCATGGTTGACATCCTAACCCAGCACACACACTCTCATCTCACACGCATACACACACACCTTGGTTGTGTGTGTGTGTGTGAGTGTGTATAAATCAAATGTGGAGTGATACCTGTTAGTAAAAATTGTGACAGGCCAGAAGTGTGCCTAAGAGGAAAATAGAAAACAAGAGTGAGAGAGAGAGGGAGATGGAGAACAAGAGCTATTAAAAGTATGTTTCTGTCAGCAACCTCTGCTACCCCCCCCCCTCCCCCCAACAAAAAAAAAGAAAAAAAAATTCTCCCAACAACTCACTGCTAGTGGAGCTCTGCAACACCTGTTCACTTCAGCAGATGTGTCTGTCTGTGTGTGTGTGTGTTGTGTGTGTGTGTGTGGGGGGGATAGTTAGGCTAAAAAAATAACAACTTTCCTTTCTGGAAGTGGGTGTCACAGAAAATATCTGCCAAAACACTTACATGGAGTGAATCAAATTACAGAGGAGTGTCATGACACGAGAACATGAAAAATAAGGGCTCCTCCTGCTTCACCCATTAAAGTAACTACAGTATGGTACTGCCACAGGATCAACAAAGCAGTATATCTAAACTTTCAATAGCCAATTACTGCTCTTTATGATGAAGCACAGTGTAGAACCTTTCTGTATGGAAAACAGTCTCTCTGTCTCTGTGTCTGTCTCTCTCTTTCTTTCTTTCTCTCTCTCTCTCTCTCTCTCTCTCTCTCTACCTCTCTCACACACACACACACACACACACACACACACACACATAAACTGAACAGCATATAAACGGCCCTCCCCACACACACACACACACACATTCCCTCATTCACATTCATTCAGAGAGAAGAAAATGTAGTGGGCCCACTCCCCAGTCAAAGCTGAAAATTAGGAGGAGGGTCACTTTGCCCCCTCACAAACGGATAACTTGGCATGTTTCTACACTCTTGCTCAGATTTCAGTTTCTAATTCTGTCAACTCATGACAAGAGTAACAATACAATAATGTTTAAAAAATTAGTGAATGCCAGATTAAGAGTGCTCATAAAAGGAGAGGAGGGATAATGGGAAAGGAATGCAGCATCGTGAGGCAGTAACGACTCCCTGGAGACCGGCCCCAATGAAGGTTCTCTGGCCCCGGCAACGGCAGGCTTACAAATCAGTTTCCAGCCCCCCTCTCTCTCTTCCTGTGCCGACCTACTGGAGTCGGCTGTTGATCTTGGCTGCTTGCCCCTTTCGGAAGAGACTTGCGTCCCTCCCGCCTCTTCCCCTCCTCCTTTGCCTCGCTGCTCCACTCACTGCAAGTTGTTGGGGAAATACTGATGACATGACATCTTCTGAGAGCTCACTGGAAAAAGTGATCAGCTGCAAGGAGCTCTCACCCTCAGTGATCTGCCCCCTCAACTCTCACCCCCCACTAAGCCACATACACACACACACACACACACACACACACACACACACACACACACACGCACACACATGTGCGTGCATACATGCACACACACACACAGGCATGTACAAATGCACATTTCTCTCTCTCAAGATAAAGATTCCTTTTGTGTGTACGGTGCATGATTTACTCTGTTTTCAGAGCCAGCTGGATACCAGATTCGCAGAAACAATAAATGATATCATGTTTGCAGCAGAGTGACAGAGGATCTGAAATATTATAGAGTGAACACAAGAGAACAAGTGTCTATGCTCGTGGCAAATATGACACTTTCACACTCTGTACAAATGCTTCAAAAAGAACTTGACTATGAGTTGTTTGCTCAAATGATTACATAGAAGGTTAATTAAACTAAGATGGCATTAACAAGTGGGGCATCTGCCAGTGTTTGTTTTTTTTTTTTTTTTTTTGTGGCACAGTTAGGATGCTTTGTCTTCCTTGTCCATTACTTAAGATGCATTTTACCATTGTCCATGGACAGTACACAAAGCCTCTTGGGATCTGAGAAGGAAAGGAGACCTTGTCTGTCCAATTAAAACATTTGCCAAGGGCGTGGCTTGACATTGATCCATAAATGACATATCACACAATAAGAAACATTACAGTGGATGTTGATGGCTTATAGAAAACCTAAGCCTTGCGCTAACTTTCAGTGTAAGCATTTGCAGATGTGTTTATAATTGTCTTGTGATTCATTTAGTGAAAATTCAATTTTTTTTTTTGTGGTTGGAACTCCCCTTCACATCAATCTTCTGTTAAACACACTAATATACCCTACTACTTCAAACCACTCAGTGCCAAACACATAGCATCGAACCTTAACACAACATTTCTCTCAGTTTCATACACAGACACATGTCTGCCAGTTTCTCTCTTCACACAAACCACACCCTGGCCTTTGCTTAGCTCAGACCGGTGCAATGTTCAACGACAAGGCCGGTCAGAAAGTTAGTTTAGTAATCTTTCCAAAGGGATACCCGAAATGAGGTTACAGTTAGGCATGTGTGGTTGCACTGAAGGGCTTTCATTTCAGGCTCAATTCAGGATCTCATTTCCCCGAAGAGAAAGGAGGTGTCGTGTGATGCATGAGGCGACTGACAGAACCGTCTGAGGTATGTGCACCACACAGAGTTAGTCAAGTATTGTTACGCGCCGAATACATAAACAGCATGTCCAAATGAATTGTGAAAGGTCTTTGATTTGTCTTAACCTTCTGGTAACATAAGGAAGACAAGCCCAAATCCATCTCTTTCAGCCACAAGGGAGAAGCAGTAGATGTAACAGGGTGCAGTCAGATGGAGACTTTGATGAAATACATGGAGACATTGATTAGGAGTGTGTCAGTGCAGATGTAACTGTGAGCAGCAAAACACAGGGATGCTCGGGGTCAGACGCGGTGACACGGTCTTCTTGTCCTTTAGAAACAACATTTTCTCAGATGTTTTTCATTGTCTGGTCACTAAAGATAAAGAGGAAGTAAAATGCTAAAGGGGTGAATCACAACATCCTCTGCAGAGTCACTGAAACACACCTTAATTCACCTCTCTTTACGGAGCAGAGAGGAAATGACACACTTCGTTCAGTAACAGCTCATTCACATACTCCTATTCTAACATGAGAAGATGACTAACTGAATGAAGACTGCAGACATGTCCAAAAACAGTTCCTATCTTTACTTAGGAACTGAAGAACTAAACACACTGCTAGGATGTACACATCAATAAAGTAAACTTCAAAATGATCAAAATGATTGAAATGAATAAGTTGAAACACAAACAACAGCTGACTGTGTAAGACTTGGTCCACTGGATAAATAAACTGGAAAATATGTGAGGAAGCAGACAGCACTGTTTATGTTTATCAGAGAGGGACACAAATGTTGCCTGTCTGGAGCTGAACCAGTCAGTTCAGCTAAGTATATCAGCCTCATTTCAGCATTCATGCAACAGACCTGCGTACCCAAATCACTTGAGAGCAGGAACAGGACAGAGAACAGGATTCTCAACCTAGACTTGACCTCTGAGCTCCACCTCCATTTCAACACTGTCACCTTCGCCAAGGAGCCTGGCTCCAAACAAGTCCATTGCATGTGTGGAACATGGGTCGCAGGACTCAACTGCATAGACTGCTGTTAGGAGCCAGACATCTTGTTGTGAAGATCACAGACACCTCTGTTAATCCACTGGTTTTTCTCCAGCTGGAGGAGATCCACAGAGCATGTTTCCCATGCTACACCTCACTGAGCTTAAACACTGAATGTGAGTCAAGTAAAATCTGATCCCTGTATGAGAAGGATTTGAATCTGGAAGGATCTTATGTGCACTTGTCTGTGTAACAAAACCACTGACGCATCTGAGATTCTTCTCATGATCGAGGCTTTCCACCTGTAAACAGCTTCTCATTAACAGCTGCTGTGTGAAA